>NC_053028.1:271984326-272107681 GCF_003073215.2 Triticum urartu
AATTAAACAGAACAACAGCATGGGCCATCTATCTACAACAACATAGACATGCAAAATACTATCAGGTACTAAGTTCATGATAAATTAAAGTTCAATTAATCAAATTACTTAAGAACTCCCACTTAGATAGACATCTCTCTAATCATCTAAGTGATCACATGATACATATCAACTAAACCATGTCCGATCATCACGTGAGATGGAGTAGTTTTCAATGGTGAACATCACTATGTTGATCATATCTACTATCTGATTCACGCTCGACCTTTCGGTCTCGGTGTTCTGAGGCCATATTTGCATATGCTAGGCTCGTCAAGTTTAACCCGAGTATTCTGCGTGTGCAAAACTGTCTTGCACCCGTTGTATGTGAACGTAGAGCTTATCACACCCGATCATCACGTGGTGTCTCGGCACGACGAACTGTAGCAACGGTGCATACTCAGGGAGAACACTTATACCTTGAAATTTAGTGAGAGATCATCTTATAATGCTACCGCCGAACTAAGCAAAATAAGATGCATAAAAGGATAAACATCACATGCAATCAATATAAGTGATATGATATGGCCATCATCATCTTGTGCCTTTGATCTCCATCTCCAAAGCACCGTCATGATCACCATCATCACCGGCTTGACACCTTGATCTCCATCAAAGCATCGTTGTCGTCTCGCCAACTGTTGCTTCTACGACTATCACTACTAGTGATAAAGTAAAGCAATGACATGGCGCTTGCATTTCATACAATAAAGCAGCAACCATATGGCTCCTGCCAGTTGCCGATAACTGTGTTACAAAACATGATCATCTCATACAATAAAATTTAGCATCATGGCTTGACCATATCACATCACAACATGCCCTGCAAAAACAAGTTAGACGTCCTCTACTTTGTTGTTGCAAGTTTTACGTGGATGCTACGGGCTGAGCAAGAACCGTTCTTACCTACGCATCAAAAACCACAACGCGATATAGTGATTGCTTTTTGATCTTTAGAAAGAACCATGTTCATTGAGTGCGATTCAACTAAAGTTGGAGAAACTGACACCCACCGGCCACCTATGTGTGAAGCATCTCGGTAGAATCAGTCTCGCGTAAGCGTACGCGTAATGTCGGTCTGGGCCGCTTCATCCAACAATACCGTCGAATCAAGAATCAACTAGAGAAGGCAAACAATATGTATATACCCACGCCCACAAATCGTTTGTGTCCTACTCGTGCATATAACATCTACGCGTAAACCTGGCTCGGATGCCACGGTTGGGGAATGCAGTAATTTCAAATAAATTCCTACGCACACGCAAGATCATGGTGATGCATAGCAACAAGAGGGGGAAGTACGTACCCTCGTAGACCATAAGCGGAAGCGTTATGCCAACGCGGTTGATGTAGTCATACGTCTTCACGATCGACCGATCCTAGTACCGAAAGTACGACACCTCCGCGATCTGCACATGTTTGGCTCGGTGACGTCCCACGAACTCATGATCTAGCAGAGTGTCTAGGGAGAGCTTCCTCATCACGACGGCATGATGACGGTGATGATGATGCTACCGGAACAGGGCTTCGCCTAAGCACCGCTACGATATGACCGAAGTGGATTATGGTGGAGGGGGGCACCGCACACGGCTAAGAGATCAATGATCAAATTGTGTGTATATGGGGTGCCCCCTCCCCCGTATATAAATGAGTGGAGGAGGGGGAGGGCCGACCCTCCTATGTCGCGCCCCATGGGGAGTCCTACTCCCACCAGAAGTAGGATTCCCCCCTTCCCTAGTTGGACTAGGAGTGGAAGGAAGGGGGAGAGAGGGGGAAGGAAAGGGGGGAGGGGCGCCCCCACCCAATTCGGATTGGGCTTGAGGGGGGCGCGCCCCCTCCTAGGCCTCCCTCTCTTCTCTCCCACTATGGCCCAGTAAGACCCATATACCTCCCGGGGGTTCCGGTAACCTCCCGGTGCTCCGGTATATGCACGAACTCACCCGGAACCATTCCGATGTCCAAATATAGTCATCCAATATATCGATCTTTATGCCTCGACCATTTCGAGACTCCTCGTCATGTCCGTGATCATATCCGGGACTCCGAACTACCTTCGGTACATCAAAACACATAAACTCATAATACCGATCGTCACCGAACGTTAAGCATGCGGACCCTACGAGTTCGAGGACTGTGTAGACATGACCGAGACACGTCTCCGTTCAATAACCAATAGCGGAACCGGGATTCTCATATTGGTTCCTACATATTCTACGAAGATCTTTATCGGTCAAACCGCATAACAACATACGTTGTTCCCTTTGTCATCGGTATGTTACTTGCCCGAGATTCGATCGTCGGTATCTCAATACCTAGTTCAATCTCGTTACCGACAAGTCTCTCTACTCGTTCCGTAATGCTACATCCCGTAACTAACTCATTAGCTACATTGCTTGCAAGGCTTATATTGATGTGCATTATCGAGAGGGCCCAGAGATACCTCTCCGACAATCAGAGTGACAAATCCTAATCTCGATCTAGGCCAACTCAACAAACACCATCAGAGACACCTGTAGAGCACCTTTATAATCATCCAGTTATGTTGTGATGTTTGGTAGCACACAAAGTGTTCCTCCGGTATTTGGGAGTTGCATGATCTCATAGTCGTAGGAACATGTATAAGTTATGGAGAAAGCAATAGCAACAAACTAAACGATCATCGTGCTAAGCTAACGGATGGGTCAAGTCAATCATATCATTATCTGCTTTGGGTTCAAGTTTATTAGGTTGAAGCTTTTTCACATAAGCATCGCAACCCCAAACTTTAAGAAAGGACAACTTGAGTTTCTTGCCAAACCACAGTTCATAAGGTGTCGTCTCAACGGATTTTGGCGGTGCCCTATTTAATGTGAATGCAGCTGTCTCTAAAGCATAACCCCAAAACGATAGCGGTAAATCAGTGAAAGACATCATAGATCGCACCATATCTAGTAAAGTACGATTACGACGTTCGGACACACCATTACATTGCGGTGTTCCGGGTGGCGTGAGTTGCGAAACTGTTCCGCATTCTTTCAGATGAAGACCAAACTTGTAACTCAAATATTCTCCTCCACGATCAGATTGTAGAAATTTCATTTTCTTGTTACGATGATTTACCACTTCACTCTGAAATTCTTTGAACTTTTCAAATGTTTCAGACTTATGTTTCATTAAGTAGATATACCCATATCTTCTCAAATCATCTGTGAAGGTGAGAAAATAACGATATCCACCGTGAGCTACAATGTTCATTGGACCACATACATCAGTATGTATGATTTCCAATAACTCTATGGCTCGCTCCATTGTTCCGGAGAACGGATTTTTAGTCATCTTGCCCATCGGGCATGGTTCGCAAGTTCCAAGTGTTGGGGAACGCAGTAATTTCAAAAAAACTCCTACGCACACGCAAGATCATGGTGTTGCATAACAACGAGAGGGGAGAGAGTTGTCTACGTACCCTCGTAGACCGTAAGCGGAAGCATTATGACAACGCGGTTGATGTAGTCATACGTCTTCACGATCGACCAATCGTAGTACCAAAAGTATGGCACCTCCGCAATCTGCACACGTTCGGCTCGGTGACGTCCCACGAACTCATGATCTAGCACAGTGTCAAGGGAGAGCTTCCTCAGCACGACGGCGTGATGACGGTGATGATGAAGCTACCGCTGCAGGGCTTCGCCTAAGCACTATGATGATATGACCGAGGCGGATTATGGTGGAGGGGCGCACCGCACACGGTTAAGGGATTGATACGTCCATTTTTGCATCATACTTTTATATCGATATTTATTGCATTATGGGCTGTTATTACACATTATGTCACAATATTTATGCCTATTCTCTCTTATTTTACAAGGTTTACATGAAGAGGGGGAATGCCGGCAGCTGGAATTCTGGGCTGGAAAAGGAGCAAATATTAGAGACCTATTATGCACATCTCGAAAAGTCCTGAAACTCCACGGGAGCACTTTTCAGAATATATAAAAAATATTGGGCTCAACAAGTACCGGATGGGAGCCACCCACCAGCCACGAGGGTGGGGCGCGCCCTACCCCCCTGGGCGCGCCCCCTGCCTCGTGGGCCCCCTGGTGGCCCTCCTATGCCCATCTTTGGCTATATGGGGCCTTTCGTCCAAGGAAAAATCATAAGCAAGCTCACGGGACGAAACTCCACCGCCACGAGGCGGAACCTTGGCGGAACCAATCTAGGGCTCCGGCAGAGCCGTTCTGCTGGGGAAACTTCCCTCCGGGAGGGGGAAATCATCACCATCGTCGTCACCAACGATCCTCTCATTGGGAGGGGGTCAATCTCCATCAACATCTTCACCAGCACCATCTCATCTCAAACCCTAGTTCATCTCTTGTATCCAAACCTCAGATTGGTACCTGTGGGTTGCTAGTAGTGTTGATTACTCCTTGTAGTTGATGCTAGTTGGTTTATTTGGTGGAAGATCATATGTTCAGATCCATTATGCATATTAATACCCCTCTGATTATGAACATGAATATTCTTTGTGAGTAGTTACGTTTGTTCCTGAGGACATGGGAGAAGTCTTGCTATAAGTAGTCATGTGAACTTGGTATTCGTTCGATATTTTGATGAGATGTATGTTGTCATCCCTCTAGTGGTGTCATGTGAACTTCGACTACATGACACTTCACCATTGTTTGGGACTAGAGGGAGGCATTGGGAAGTAATAATTAGATTATGGGTTGCTAGAGTGACAGAACCTTAAACCCTAGTTTATGCGTTGCTTCGTAAGGGGCTGATTTGGATCCATATGTTTCATGCTATGGTTAGGTTTACCTTAATACTTCTGTTGTAGTTGCGGATGCTTGCAGTGGGGGTTAATCATAAGTGGGATGCCTGTCCAAGTAAGGACAGTACCCAAGCACCGGTCCACCCACATATCAAATTATCAAAGTACCGAACATGAATCATATGAACATGATGAAAACTAGCTTGACGATAATTCCCATGTGTCCTCCGGAGCGCTTTCCTTCATATAAGAGTTTGTCCAGGCTTGTCCTTTGCTACAAAAAGGATTGGGCCATCTTGCTTCACCTTATTTACTTTTATTACTTGCTATTAGTTACAAATTATCTTATCACAGAACTATCTGTTACAGATAATTTCAGTGCTTGCAGAGAGTACCTTGCTAAAAACTGCTTATCATTTCCTTCTGCTCCTCGTTGGGTTCGACACTCTTACTTATCGAAAGGACTACGATAGATCCCCTATACTTGTGGGTCATCAAGACTCTTTTCTGGCGCCGTTGCCGGGGAGTGAAGCGCCTTTGGTAGGTGGAATTTGGTAAGGAATCAATTTATATAGTGTGCTGAAATTTACTGTCACTTGTTACTATGGAACATAATCCTTTGAGGTGTTTGTTCGGGGTATCTTCACCTCGTCCGGAACCACAATTAGCTACCCCTCAACCTACTGAACCTACTGAAAATGTTTACTTTGAAATTACTTCAGGTATGATAGAGAAACTGCTAGCTAATCCTTTTGCAAGAGATGGAACATTGCATCCCGATTTACAGTTAATCTATGTGGATGAAGTTTGTGGATTATTTAAGCTTGTAGGTATGCCCGAGGATGTTATCAAGAAGAAGGTTTTCGCTTTATATTTGAAGGGAGATGCATTGACATGGTATAGGCTATGTGATGATATGGGATCATGGGACTATAAGCGATTGAAATTGGAATTTCATCAGAAGTTTTATCCTATGCATCTTGTTCATCATGATCGTAATTATATATATAATTTTTGGCCTCGCGAAGGAGAAAGCATCGCTCAAGCCTGGGGGAGGCTTAAGCCAATGTTATATTCATGCCCCAATCATGAGCTCTCAAGAGAAATGATTATTCAAAAAATTTATGCTCGGCTTTCTCTCAGTAATCGCTCCATGCTCGATACTTCTTGTACTAGATCTTTTATGATGAAGACTATTGAATTAAAATGGGATTTATTGGAAAGAATTAAACGCAACTCTGAAGATTGGGACCTCGACGAAGGTAAGGAGTCAGGTATAACACCTAAGTTTGATTGTGTTAAATCTTTTATGGATACCAATGCATTTCGTGAATTTAGCACTAAATATGGACTTGACTCTGAGATAGTAGCTTCCTTTTGTGAATCCTTTGCTACTCATGTTGATCTCCCTAAGGAGAAGTGGTTTAAATATAATCCTCCCATTGAAGTATAAGTAGTTGCACCTATTAAAGTTGAAGAAAAGACTATCACTTATAATGATCCTGTTGCTCCTACTGCTTATGTTGAGAAACCACCTTTCCCTGTTAGAATAAAGGATCATGCTAAAGTTTCAACTGTAGTCAACAAAAGTAATATTAGGAAACACAAACCCCCTGAGCAAGTTAAAGTTGAACCTAATATTGCTATGGTTAAAGACCTCTTGGCTGATAATATTGATGGGCATGTTATTTACTTCTGTGATGGGACTGCTAGAATTGCTAGACCTGATACGAAAAATAAACATAGACCTGTTGTAGGCATGGCTGTTATTTCTGTTAAAATAGGAGATCATTGCTATCATGGCTTATGTGATATGGGTGCTAGTGCAAGTGCAATACCTCATTCCTTATACAAAGAAATTATGCATGATATTGCACCTGGTGAGATAGAAGATATCGATGTTACCATTAAGCTTGCCAATAGAGATACTATTTCACCAATTGGGATTGTTAGAGATGTTGAAGTCTTGTGTGGGAAGGTTAAATATCCTGCTGATTTTCTTGTTCTTGGTTCTCCACAAGATAGCTTTTGTCCCATTATATTTGGTAGACCCTTCTTGAATACTGTTAATGCTAAGATAGACTGCAATAAGGATATTGTTTCTGTTGGTTTAGGGGATATGTCTCATGACTTCAATTTTGCTAAGTTTCATAGACAACCCCGTGATGAGGAATTTCCTAGTAAATATGAAATTATTGGTCTTGCTTCTATTGACGTGCCTCCTACTGATCCTTTAGAACAATATTTACTAGACCATGAAAATGATCTGTTCATGAATGAAAGAAGGGAAATAGATGAAGTATTCTTTAAATAGGGACCTATTCTGAAACACAACTTGCCTGTTGAATTCCTAGGGGATCCTTCTCCACCCAAGGGTGATCCCGTGTTTGAGCTTAAACCATTACCTGATACTCTTAAATACGCTTATCTTGATGAAAAGAAGATATATCCTGTTATTATTAGTGCTAACCTTTCAGAGAAGGAGGAAGAAAAATTATTGAAAACTCTGAGGAAGCACTGCGCTGCTATTGGATATACTCTTGACGATCTTAAAGGCATTTGTCGGTGTCAAAACCGGCGGATCTCGGGTAGGGGGTCCCTAACTGTGTGTCTAGGCCGAATGGTAACAGGAGACAAGGGACACGAAGTTTTAACCAGGTTCGGGCCCTCTTGATGGAGGTAAAACCCTACGTCCTGCTTGATTAATATTGATGATGTGGGTGTTACAAGAGTAGATCTACCACGAGATCAGAGAGGCTAAACCCTAGAAGCTAGCCTATGGTATGATTGTCTGTTGTGATTGTTGTCCTACGGACTAAAACCCTTCGGTTTATATAGACACCGGAGAGGGTTAGGGTTACACAAGGTCGGTTACAAAGGAGGAGATATCCATATACATATTGCCTAGCTTGCCTTCCACGCCAAGTAGAGTCCCATCCGGACACGAGATGAAGTCTTCAATCTTGTATCTTCATAGTCTAACAGTTCGTCCAATGGAGATAGTTCGGCTATCCGGAGACCCCCTAATCCAGGACTCCCTCAGTAGCCCCCGAACCAGGCTTCAATGACGACGAGTCTGGCGCGCAGTGTTATCTTCGGCATTGCAAGGCTGGTTCCTCTCCAAATTCTGTGTACCTGTTGAAATAATGTCCGGTTTCTTGTGACGGTTTGTACTCCTTGGCTTCTACGCCCAATAGTGGCCACTTTCCACGTGTCGAGCGAAGGTGAAGAGCCAGGGTGTTTTCACATTTACCCCCTAGCTATGTAAATGAGCTGCCTATTTAAAAAGACGAGGATTCAGATCCAAATCACATCATCCTCCCTTGTCGAGTCTTCATCGAAGCGCACCCGACAGAGATCCATTCCACCATGGCCGGTCGACGCAGCTCCTCTTCTCACACCCCCAGTTCCAAGCCTGGAGATTGGGAGAGATGTTCCATCCTGCACAGCAAATTGGTGATGCTTCAGTCCAAGGGATTTCTACCCCCAGCGTACCTGGTCCCGGTTCGAGCCGGGCTTGCCACCTATAATGGCGGAGAGCAAGCGGAGAGCCGACCCGATCCCTCCAAGGGAGAGCGGGTATGCCTCGTCCCTTATCTGGTAAGAGGGCTTGGATTTCCAATTCATCCGTTTCTCCGGGGGCTTCTGGAGTTCTATGGCCTCCAGCTACACAACCTTACGCCTGCCTCCCTGCTGCATATCGTGGGATTCGTAGCCCTCTGCGAGTTATTTTTGGGCTGTGAGGCTCATTTCGCTCTGTGGAAGAAGCTGTTATGCCTTGTGCCCCGTTCTAAGAAGGGATCAATATATCAAGTGGGCGGAGCCGAAGTGTGGCGTATTGCCGGGACCGGATACCTGTCCAGGACTCCGAAGAAGACATCCAAAGACTGGCCTTCAGAATGGTTTTATATAGAAGATGTCCCCCTTCCGGACCCTATTCAGATCGGCCTTCCTGAGTTCGACAACGCCCCTTTGAAGAAGCGCCGGAGCTGGCGCCCTCAGAGCTCTCTGGAGGAAGACGACAGGGACATTCTTTATCTGATGAGCCGGATAAGTTCTTTAGCTCGATCCGGATTGACCATGATCGAGGTCATGGCTATATGCATTATGCAGGGGGTGCAGCCGCTCCAGTATAGAGGCCACCCCATGTGGGATTTCAACGGGGAGGATGACGCCACCCGCCACGGCCGCAAAGGGCCGGGATCGGGTGCTGATCTAATAAAGATCTTGTCCACTTTGTACAAGGGAGAAGAGGAGAAATTCCATCGTGTCAACCCGCAGGGCGGATTCTCTATGTACAATCCTCCGAGCTAGGTAATCAGAGACTTTTTCTCGCCCATCCGTTTCGTATTCCCATAGTTTAAGTATTCATTCTAGCGATTTCATCGCAGGAGCTGCGCCAGGCAGTAAAGGAGATAAACAACCCTCCTCCACAGCCCGAGGACCCTGGACGGTCCCTTGACCCGGACTCCCAGGAGGATCCGGACATATCCGTGGAGCTGATCGACGGGGTATTTTACCAAGGGAGTAACGACAATACCTTGGTAGCCGTTACGGCCGATTACCCTGGGCTAATTCCAGCCTCACAGGTGACTGAGACCGAAGTCCCAGTATTTAAAAAGGGATCCGTCCTTGTGCTCCTTCCTTTTTTTATTGCTGTACAACAGCCGTGTTTTGCAGGGGAGGTCCTCAGGGCAGAAGGCCGAGCCCGTGGCAAGTAGCCAACAAGGGGCCGCTAGGCCAGGCCGGCTGAAAAGATCCGCAGTCCGGATTGAGGCACTGGCGCAGCGGTATGGCGCGCCATCTTTATTACAAGACATTATTTACAGAGGCATATTAACGCCCATGCCTTCTTTTCAGGAAAAAGAGCGCTCGCCGGACTATACCCGGAGAGGCTACCAATTGCGCGTCCACAAGCCAGGCTCCAAGGCCGGACTCAGAGGTGGGAACGAGTACAAGGTGTGCACCGGGTGCTCCTCCGACAGAGGATACAGATAGACTGTCCGCCACCCATTCCGAGGTGGAAAGTGCCATGAACCATAGGCGTCGCCGGACTGTTCTTCGTGACGCTTGTTTCTCCCCAGAGGCATTGGATGCCTTCAACTCGGGAGACGCGCACCTCTGTGCCGCTCAAAATGGTCTAGCCAGAGCCACGGAGCAGTATGTAAAAGACATACAGGTGAGAAAAATTTGATGATTATATAATCAGTAGCCCCTGAGACTTGAAACAGTTAGGATAACTGATTTAAGGATCATTTGTTATGTAGGTTCTTACAGAAAAGAATACTCAACTGTCCCAGGAGCTGGAAGAGTGCAAAGCCCAACTCAGGCCGCACTGGCCGCAACAGGGGAGCCCAAAGAGACCCCCTCTGGTAACATATCCATCAAATGATAAGTATCATATTAGAGTGCGGCTTTATATGCAGATCTGACGATAAAATTGCAGATGACGTTGGAGTGAATCCGGATAAGCAACAACTCATACGCTAGCTGAAGGCCAGTGAGAGCGTGCTTACAAGGGTGAGGCAGGAGAAGAATGATCTCCAAGATGCCAACACCAAGCTGGGCGTGGAACTAAAAGATGTTCGTGCCCAACTATCGGACTGTGTGAAGGAGAATCGGCGGCTTCAACGCGACATATTTAGTAAGTGCTTGAACGAACTTTGAAAAAGAGTTCAGCGAGGAAGCTGGCTGACAGAGTTATGTCTGTAGGTATGTTAACAGGTCGTCCCGCCGAGGAGATGCCTAGTTCGACGGGTGATCTTCTTCCCGAGCTCGCAAAGTTGCACGAACGAGTTCGACAGGTGATGCAAGGCGTTGCCCAGGTCTTGTGGCCGTCCGTCTCCATACCCAAAGGCCTTGGAGAGCTTGCAGAAAAGCTGAAGGGAGCACGGCGGCGCTTCCGATTATGGAAGGTATCAGCCTGCCGTCAGGGGGCCAGGGAAGCTTGGGCGACGGTGAAGACACGGTACACGAAGGCTGACCCGAACCACATGGCCAAAGTCGGACCTGTGGGGCCTGATGGCAAGGAGATCCCTGTGAATTTAGTGTATAGCCAAGTAGAATTGGCCGCGAGGTATTCCCAACAGGACTGTAGACTGGACAACCTATTGGATGGCATTGAAGAGGAATTCAACCAGTCAAATTGACTATGTAATTGTAAAGTGACATATATGATGCCTTCTAGCCGGATTGTAGATCGTTTGTCGTGGTGGACCTTTTCGCTTCAACCTCGGGACCCGACAGTCCGGAGTGTATCCGAATACCCTCTCAGTTATATAAGAACCAAGACATGCGTGGAGACCAGGCGTAGGGGTCATTAGTGCTTTATCAGACAAGTGCCCAACTAGTTATGTTATATTACATGGATAGTAAGAAACATCTTCCAGAGAGAATAGTTCCGTTAAGGGTTCCTTTCCCTGGGTAGGCATGCCCTAAAGTGCATGTCCGGACTGCGACAAGAAGCACAGTGAAAACGTCTGGGGGCAGATATGGATAATAAATAAAAGTCATCTTTTGTTCACTGACCGAATATTCTCTTAAGAATGCTAGCTTTCGGCTTCACCCAGTCTGAGGTACGCGTCCGGCTGATCCGACGGTAACAATCGCAGAGGTGCTCCCCTTATGCCCTAGTGGAATTAATGGGAACTTAGGGCATAAATACAAGAGCCAGGCAACCCATCTTGGCCAAAACTTAAGTCATATCGATGCATATAATGGTGAAAAAAGGTACATGTGGAGTATAACACATATGTTGGGCGTGGCGCCCAGGTAAATAATTTAAGCTTCTTGTGAGAGAAGCCCCCAGGTATGAAGAGTGCGGCTAGCGCATCTGTGATGCATGAGTGAGGCACAAGGTGACCCTTGAAGGCCTAGGGAAATAAAAAGAAAGAAAGGGAAACAAGACGGATGATGCATATGCAGAAAATGGACGAAGGGAGGGGACTAACGTAAAGTCCGGAGCTAGGCGTAGAATCTTTGGAGCCTGGCTGCGTTCCATGGGTTCGGCTCGAGTCGACTGGTCGATGCATCCCACAGTCGGTATGCTCCACCGGTCAGAACTTGGTCGATAATGAAGGGACCTTCCCATTTGGGCTCGAGCTTGTTCTTTTTCTTATCCGGCAGCCGCAGAACTAGTTCGCCAACGTTATAAGTTTTGGCCCGTACTTCTCTGCTTTGGTATCTGCGAGCCTGTTGCTGGTAAAATGTAGAACGGGCTTTGGCTATGTCACGCTCTTCCTCCAATGTATCCAGACCGTCCTTACGATCGAGCTCAGCTTCTGTTTCTTCGTACATGCGCACTTGCGGTGAGTCATGCATTATGTCACAGGGCAGGACTGCCTCTGCGCCGTACACCATAAAAAATGGTGTATATCCGGTACTATGATTCGATGTGGTATGCAGTCCCCAGAGTACGGAGTCGAGCTCCTCTACCCAGTGCGTATCAGACTCCGTTAAGGAGCGCACTAATCGGGGTTTAATGCCCCTCATTATAAGACCATTGGCTCGTTCGACTTGACCGTTGGTTTGTGGGTGATAGACTGAAGCGTAATCGAGCTTGATGCCCATTTTGCTGCACCAGAGTTTTACCTTGTTGGCCGTGAAGTTCGTGCCGTTATCAGTGATGATGCTGTGGGGGACGCCGTAGCGGTGTACGACCCCGGATATGAAATCTATCACCGGTCCGGATTCGATTGTTTTTACCGGTTTAGCCTCTATCCATTTGGTGAATTTATCCACCATGACCAATAAGTATTTTTTCTTGTGGGTTCCCCCTTTAAGGGTTCCGACCATGTCAAGCCCCCAGACCGCGAAGGGCCATGTAATGGGGATCGTTCTGAGGGCGGTGGGTGGCATGTGGCTTTGATTTGCAAAGAGCTGGCAACCGGTGCAACGTTGGACCAAGTCCTGTGCATCTGTCCGGGCCGTTGGCCAATAAAATCCTGTGCGGAAGGCCTTGCTCACAAGAGCCCGGGCTGCGGCATGATGACCGCCGAGTCCGGCGTGAATTTTTGCCAAAAGATTCCGCCCTTCTTCTTCAGAGATGCACCTTTGAAGGACTCCGGTAGCGCTTTTTTTTGTACAATTCTCCCTCATGGACCCTGTAGGCTTTGGATCGCCGCACTATGCAGCGTGCCTCATTTTGGTCCTCCGGAAGTTCCTGTCTAATTAGGTAGGCCAGGAATGGTTCTGTCCACGGGGCAATGATGGACATTATTTCGTGGGCTGATTGTGTTATTTCGGTGGCGGAGCCTCCGATTGTGTCAGAGAGTTCGGTATCGGGTATTTTCGCTGGGTCCGGACTGTTGTTACCGGTGTCCCCTTCCCATGCTACGGATGGCTTGAAAAGCCTTTCCAGAAAAATGTTGGGAGGGACCGCGTCGCGTTTTGCGCCGATGCGGGCGAGGATATCCGCCGCCTGATTGTTTTCCCGAGCCACATGGTGAAATTCGAGCCCCTCGAACCGAGCTGACATTTTTAGGATGGCATTGCGATAGGCGGCCATTTTTGGATCCTTGGCATCAAAGTCTCCATTTATTTGGGATATTGCAAGGTTTGAATCCCCGCGCACCTCTAGGCATTGAATGCCCATGGATACTGCCATTCGGAGACCATGTAGAAGGGCCTCATATTCAGCTGCGTTGTTGGAGTCCGTATACATTATCTGCAGTATGTGTTGAACGGTGTCTCCTGTTGGGGACGTCAAAACGACGCCAGCCCCCAGACCAGCCAACATTTTGGAGCCGTCGAAGTGCATGATCCAGTTTGAATATGTGCCATACTCTTTAGGGAGTTCGGCTTCCGTCTATTCAGCGATGAAGTCAGCCAGAACTTGCGATTTAATAGCTCGCCGTGGCTTGTAAGTTATGTCGAACGGGAGGAGCTCAATGGCCCATTTTGCAATCCGGCCCGTCGCGTCGTGGTTGTTTATAATATTGTTAAGTGGTACTTCTGAGGCTACCGTTATTGAACACTCTTGAAAGTAGTGTCGCAGCTTCCGGGATGCCATAAATACTGCGTACGCTTTCTGTAACGCCCTCGATGCGGCTATATCTCCCACGTGTCGAAGCACGACTTAGAGGCATAACTGCATTGAAAGCAATGTCGCAAGTGAGGTAATCTTCACACAACCCATGTAATACATAAGGGAAAGAGATACATAGTTGGCTTACATTCTCCACTTCACACAATTACATGAATAAAGCATTACATCATCTAGATACAATCAGGGCCCGACTACGGAACCAAAATAAAAGAAGACTACCCCAAATGCTACACAGATCCCCGATCGACCCCAACTGGGCTCCGCTACTGATCAACTGGAAACGAAAACAACATAAAGGACAAGATCATCATCGAGCTCCTACTTGAGCTTGGTTGCGTCATCTGCACTGTAACATCGGCACCTGCAAACTGGTTTTGGAAGTATCTATGAGCCACGGGGACTCAGAAATCTCACACCCTCGTGATCAAGACTATTTAAGCTTATGGGTAAGGTAATGGTATGAGGTGGAGCTGCAGCAAGCGACTAGCATATTTGGTGGCTAACATATATGCAAAAGAGAGCGAGAAGAGAAGGCAAAGCACGATCGAGAAACTATGATCAAGAAGTGATCCTAGAGCAACCTACGTCAAGCATAACTCCAACACCGTGTTCACTTCCCAGACTCCGTCGGAAAGAGACCATCACGGTTACACACGCGGTTGATGTATTTTAATTAAGGTCAACTTCAGGTTTTCTACAACCGGACATTAACAAATTCCCATCTGCCCATAACCGCGGGCACGGCTTTCGAAAGATCATATCCCTGCAGGGGTGTCCCAACTTAGCCCATCACAAGCTCTCACGGTCAACGAAGGATATTCCTTCTCCCAAGACAATCCGATCAGGCTCGGCATCCAGGTTACAAGACATTTCGACAATGGTAAAACAAGTCCAGCAACACCGCCGAATGTGCCGACAAATCCCGATAGGAGCTGCACATATCTCGTTCTCAGGGCACACTCAGATGAGCTCTCCATACAACTAAAACCAAACCTCGAGTTTCCCCGAGGGGGCGCTGCACAGGGCTCTAGTTTGGACCAACACTCAGGGGCGGGGGGGGGGGGGGTAAAATAATGATGACCCTCAGGAGCGCGACTCCCAAGGGAAAAGAAAAGGCTAGGTGGCGAATGGTAAAACCAATGTTGGGCATTGCTGGAGGAGTTTTATTCAAGGCGAACTGTCAAGGGGTTCCCATTATAACCCAACCGCGTAAGGAACGCAAAACCCGGGGACATAACACCGATATGACGGAAACTAGGGCGGCAAGAGTGGAACAAAACACCAGGCATAAGGCCGAGCCTTCCACCCTTTACCAAGTATATAGATGCATTAATTAAATAAGAGATATTGTGATATCCCAACCAAATAGACATGTTCCAATAAGGAACAACATCTCCATGTTCCAACAAGGAACAAACTTCAATCTTCACCTGCAACTAACAACGCTTTAAGAGGGGCTGAGCAAAGCGGTAACATAGCCAAACAACGGTTTGCTAGGACAAGGTGGGCTAGAGGCTTGGCTTAACAATATGGGAGGCATGATAAGCAAGTGGTAGGTATCACAACATAGGCATAGCAAAAGAGCGAGCAACTAGCAAGCAAGATAGAAGTGATTTCGAGGGTATGGTCATCTTGCCTGAAATCCCGCAAGGAAGAAGAACGAGTCCATGAAGAAGACAAACGGACATAGTCGAACGAATCCTCACACACACGACGTTATCGGAACCAACCCGAAGAAGCAACACCGGAAAGGAGCAAACAACATAGCAAACAAACCACACATGAACATGGTATGATATGCGGGATGCGGTATGTGATGCATATGCAAGATTTGACAAGGAATGATTGAACCTGGCCTCAACATGGAAATACAAGAGTGCCACTAGAAAGATGAGGTGATTTCGTTTGAAATCGATATAAAGATCACCGGAATCGGATGCACGGTTTGGAAATGGCAAGCAAAACAAATATGGCACCTGTCTGCGATAAACAGCAAGTACCCATATAAATGCATCAAGATAAATATGCTACAACACTCAAACATGGCAAAAAAATACATGGCAGGGATCCACTCATGAAGCTTGACAAAAGATGAACACTGAGATACGGCTAATTCATCCATTAATAGGTTCAAACAAGCATGGCAAAAGTGCAAATGATAACAGGTTTCAGACTTAGTGAAATTAACACAAGTCTGGAATTTATCATCAGGAAGCAATCTTTAGAGCATGAAAACTATAAGCTACATGAACTTAAGATGGTAAAGCAAGGCATGGCATGAAGCTACTCAAAGCACTTAACAAAAGTCCCTTAGTGACCTTGACCCAAAAGGGATCAGAGAATACAATTGCAAGCATGTGAACATAGCAAAAACATAAACAGATTCAGACTTAGTGAAAAACTAGAGCATGCAAAACAGTTAACGAGTAGGCATGTTTACGAGCTCGATGCACTCACTATAGAGCATGGCATGACAAACTAAGCATGCACCAAGAATACATGACATAGAAGCTAGACATGGCAAGAACAACAACATAGCATGAACGGATCAATAGCAACATCCTCGGCAAAATCACTAACAAGTCAACAATCTGCCAGGAATTACCAAATAGCAAAAGTAGAGCTCGATTGACTCAAGCTAGGGTGCTCCATAAATTCAAACAAAGATATGGCTGGATAGAGGACCACAATGTTAAGAAAAAATCCTTACTGATCATCCTCAAAAGAGGCACGGATCACTAGGAAACAACATGAACATATGGCATAACAACAAAATTAGGTTAAGGACTTAGTGAAATTCTAAGTCCCTGAAATCAGCATTACTGATTACGCTACTTTTCAAGCTTGTGCTAGTCACCACACATATCAAAAAAATACAAGGAAAGCACCCCTGTAAAGATGGCATGACATATAACAAAACACATGTAGAGCTCAGGATCATATCATGCACACATTAAACATGGCAAAAATGACAAAATGCCATTTGCTGAAACAGATCTGACAAATTACTCACATAGCCCTCTTCCAACAACATTTGGGGCATCAATATGAGCTCAAATGAAAATGATGCAATGAGATGAAACTATGTACTCATCGAGACGAACATTTTGATATGCTACACGCTCAAAACGGAGCCACGGATGATGAATTATGATGCGATGAATATGGGCACATGAATCTGGAAATTTGGGGGACTTAGTGAAATTTTACCTCCGCGAAAAGTCAACGCGGGATGGAGGGATCCGGGAAGACGAGATCCGGGACGCGGGGGCGGTGTTTGGTTCGTCTCCTGGTGGATCTCATCCACCCGGAGCAGATCCGGCCGGAGTTGACTCCTGCGAACTCGAGGCCGTCTCCGGCGAGGCGAGGAGCGGGGCGGCACACTCCGGCGAGGGTCGGCGCGAGCTCCTTGTAGGCATGGCGTGGGGGCGGCGCCGGTGAAGAGGGGGCGGCGAGCGGCGGCGCGGTCGCCGGCGAAGGCGAGGCGGCGAAGAGGCGGCGGCGTTGGCGATGGTCGGCGGCGGCGGGGCGTCGCGCTGCAGGCGGCGGGGATGGATGGAGCGCGGCGGGGCGCTCGGGATGGAGGCGGCAGCGAGATGGAGAGGTGCAGGTGGCGCTTCGGCGAGACGCCGGTCGCCGGCGGGCGGCACGGGGCCGGCGGAGAGAGGCGGCGGCGCGAGGTGCCCTCGAGGCGCGCGGCGAGACGGGCCCGGCGCGGCCCGGTTCGGCCCCGGGGCGGGCCGGATCTGGGCCCCGGGTGGCCGGCGCGGTGGGAGGAGAGAGATGACGATGTGGCGGCGGCGGATTCATCGGGGACGGCGGCGCTGACATGTCCGGCGTGGGAATTTTTGTCCGGCGGCGAGAGAGGGTTGGATCTAGGGTTTCGTCCATGAATTTCGGGAGGGGAGCACATATTTATAGGTAGAGGGAGCTAGGAGAGTCCAAATGAGGTGCGGTTTTCGGCCACGCGATCGTGATTGAACGACCGAGATGATGGAGGAGTTTTAGGTGGGTTTTGGGCCAAATTGGAAGGGTGTTGGGCTGCAACACGCACGAGGCATTTTTGGTCCCTCGGTTAACCGTTGGAGTATCAAACGAAGTCCAAATGGCACGAAACTTGATAGGCGGTCTATCGGTAGTAAACCAAGGCCGCATGACAAGTCTCGGTCCAATCCAAAAACGTTTAACACCCGCACACGAAAAGAGGTAGAAAGGGGCACCGGGTGACATAGGAGCGCCGGATTGCAAAACGGACAACGGGGAAAATGCTCGGATGCATGAGACAAACATGTATGCAAATGAAATGCACATGATGACATGATATGCAATGCATGACACGCAAGCAAAGACAACGCAACAACAACAAATAACTAGAGGACACCTGGCACATCGGTCTCAGGGCGTTACAACACTCCACCACTATGACAGGATCTCGTCCCGAGATCTAGAATGGCACCGGAGGAACAACGAAAGAGAAAAGAGGAGAGGTAAAGCTAAGTTGCTTCTTTGACAAAATGAGTAAAACCAAAGAATCTTAAGAGGTTGAACAAATGAAAGAAAGAAAGCAACAGAGATGAACAAAGTTGAAAGCACTCCGTAAATAAAGAGGAATAAGAAAGAACCGATTCGGGTAGCATTTCGGTTGAAAGGAGATGAATGACTTGATAAAATGAAAAATCTTGAGCAAAAAGGACACAACACTCTGGTTAAATGGATAAGCAAGAAAAGAACATGGTCCTGACAAGAACAAAAAGAAGGGTCGAAGATAGCAACATCACAATGCCTCCGGAACAAAATTAAGAATGGAATGGAGTGAACGAAGGGAAGCACGATCTTGAGGGAGCACGCTTACACCAAAAGCTAGAACAGAGTTGTTGGAAAACCAACAACGAAAAGAATAAGCTTGATATGGTCTTATGGAATACATCTCAAATTATTAGGTGACAACCTGCCACTCACGGGAAAAAGAATTGGATTGATAAGAACAAGGAGACGAGAAACTTATTTCACCGGGAGGATAAAGAAGAACTTGGGTCCTTTATAAGCACCATAGATAGAATCAATCCTTAGGGAAGGCTTTAGGTGAAATATAACCCAAGATAACTCCAACGAAGAGGTTGATGGATTTAAAATACCTCATTCTTAACAGCATGTGAATCATTAAACATGAACTCAAGTTATCAAGAATGACATAATACCACCTCCAATGATACAGAAGAAAGAATTGCACTCCGGATAGCAAGATGAAGAAAGCTTGAGCTCCTTTGAAAAGAATCTCAATGAACACTTGGAGAAGGAATTATTTCTTTGATGAACCATCATGTAGCACCTTGATGAAGAACTCCAGTAAACAAAAGAATGGTCAAACGAAAGGAAAGAGAAGTCAAAAACACAAGTTGAATCCTTGTAACGATTTAGATGAATCTCCATGGTGAAATAATTGAGAGAACTTGGAACTTCGGGAAAAGAATAGATAAAGCATCTCGAACCGAGAATTTGATGAGCCTCCGGAATAAAGAATAGATAAAGCATCTCGAATCAAGAATAAGAATTATGTTATGCTCCTCCTTCACCAATTAAATTGATGACGAGCAAACGGATTGCATACAACTTATTTTCGAAGAAAGGATTAGGATAGATATGGCACCAACTTGAGAAGGTCTTCAACGAACCACCGGTAGAATTGAAACCACGAATGAATTGATACGGAAGAGAAATCTTGAACGAACCACCGTAAGAATTGGTTATGAACGAAGTAAAGATAAAGAAACACCAGGAAGAATTATATAAAGAACGAAGATACTTGAGAGAATTTAGATCCATGAAAACGAAGACATTACGAGCTGATTAGAGAATCCTTGATTTAAGCAGCGGTATGATTTAGAGTATGAGAGCTGAGAGCTGGAATGAATAACTCTAAGATGATGGGCTACGGATAATCAAATTGAAAAGACTCTTGAATTGCTCTGGAAGGGTGAAAAGAATTCTCACAACTGAAAATAATTATGAGAGAATGGCATAAAGCTAGAATCACGAATCTTGAAGAGAAAAGAGCAAGATTGAGAGAAAAATTCCTCTTCGGTCTTCAAAATCCGGGAATGGCAACTGAAACACCACCATGAATTGTTGAGGCACTCCGGAATGAAAAATTAGAAATGTTGAACCAACGATGAAAAGAATTTGAAAGATCTTGGAGAAAGGCATTTGAATGATGAAAATTCATACTTACGTCAAACTTTGACAAGAATTTAGGATAGCTCCAGGAAAATAAGAAGAGTCAGGTAAGATCCTGGGAAAAGACCTGTGGGTTAGGGCCCACTCAAAAGATACACTGTAGAACGATTTGAAGGAGAGATTGCACCGGTTGAATTAAATGGCTTGAATAAGATAGGACCTCGAAATAGCTTGAACGGATGCAAAGTGAAAACACAAATCTTTGAAATATCTTCAGCACTCCGGAACAAATGAATAGCGAGAGGTGGATGATTATGAGGTGCAACGGCATGAGAAAACATTTGAAACGAGGAAAAGGGATATGATCAACACCAAAAGCTTGAATTGAATCCACCGGAGAAGAAAGAAAACCGAGAATGATGAGCTTGAAGCTCCATTAGAATCTTCATGAGAATCGCCGGATAAGAACATTGACGAAAAAGGAATGAAGAGGCCTCGCACCAATAAGATGGATACTCGATTAAGAAATCTGAATCCTTGGAGAAAAACAAAGGGAGGGAGGGTGGGAAAAACAAAGACAATTTGGAATGGATGAAACGAACACCGTTGAGAAACTTAGAATTGATCTTGCGGATGTTGAAATGATCGGATCCACTTGAAGAGAAGCACACCGGTTGAGAAAGGTTGTCATGACAATCTTGATTATCCTGAAGGATTAGTATTCACATCGGAGTATGAGAACAACATTAGAGAAGGTATGGAATCAACATTTGACTTCGAAGCAACTCGAATACCACAACTCAAAACAAAACAAAGGATTGGCTTGCGGAATAAGCCGGAACAAACATATGATAGAGATTTCGTCCGAAGTTTTTGTGGTGGGGCCTACACGGGCTCGATCGTACAGCACCATCATGTACAAGGCAGTGCACATGACATACGAAGCGTCCCCGAGTCGGCATAGCCAAGGACTCTTTAAGACACAACGAGACCACTGTAAAACCAACCATGGATAGGCGGACCACTAGACGTCGAACCCCAATTTCATATCATACATCTGTCGGAAAGATATCCTAAGAGCTACTTGAATTCCCACTTATAAACTCCCAAAATTTTCCCAGTTATGCAATCAGGTGTTGGGGATACAGGGGAAGTATAATATCTCACCCAAAACTAACAAATCCTACATCCAGCTGTATCCATCCTTCAACACATAACCAAGAAACCTTCGGAAATCATCTACCTCAACCTTAGAAAAGCATCCGTTATAAGAGTTATGTCAATACTCCCGAACTCCCGCCCCAGTACTGGGTGGCGTCGAGGTTATCTCACCAACAACTGCATAAAAGAGATTTCGATGTCGGCGAAACTAAACTCAGGTATTCCAGAACTGCAATGATAAAATTGTGACGACAACACCTCGGAGCTCAACTCCCCGGGACACTGCCACAACCCCTAAATGACAGGAGGGACCAAGAACAATGCTCGTCACAAAACTATCGGAACGATTACAAGATACCTACATGATCCTAAATTTTTTTTAGTGAAATTTGAGAAGAGAAGAGTCAAAACTCTACGTCAGGATGCCTCACCAGAGCGACGAAGGGACTGAGGACTAAAAAGAAATCCTAACTCTCTGATATATTTAATCCTAAATGACTCAAAACATTTCTAGACTCACTAACGCCAGCTATTCGATCAAGCAGGGGGCTCCTAAGGTCGGGGAAGGCTCTGATTACCAACTTGTAACGCCCTCGATGCGGCTATATCTCCCACGTGTCGAAGCACGACTTAGAGGCATAACCGCATTGAAAGCAATGTCGCAAGTGAGGTAATCTTCACACAACCCATGTAATACATAAGGGAAAGGGATACATAGTTGGCTTACAATCGCCACTTCACACAATTACATGAATAAAGCATTACATCATCCAGATACAATCAGGGCCCGACTACGGAACCAAAATAAAAGAAGACTACCCCAAATGCTACATAGATCCCCGATCAACCCCAACTGGGCTCCACTACTGATCAACTGGAAACAAAAACAACATAAAGGACAAGATCATCATCGAGCTCCTCCTTGAGCTTGGTTGCGTCATCTGCACGGTAACATCGGCACCTGCAAACTGGTTTTGGAAGTATCTGTGAGCCACGGGGACTCAGCAATCTCACACCCTCGCGATCAAGACTATTTAAGCTTATGGGTAAGGTAAAGGTATGAGGTGGAGCTGCAGTAAGCGACTAGCATATTTGGTGGCTAACATATATGCAAAAGAGAGCGAGAAGAGAAGGCAAAGCACGATCGAGAAACTATGATCAAGAAGTGATCCTAGAGCAACCTACGTCAAGCATAACTCCAACACCGTGTTCACTTCCCGGACTCCGCCGGAAAGAGACCATCACGGTTACACACGCGGTTGATGTATTTTAATTAAGGTCAACTTCAGGTTTTCTACAACCGGACATTAACAAATTCCCATCTGACCATAACCGCGGGCACGGCTTTCGAAAGATCATATCCCTGCAGGGGTGTCCCAACTTAGCCCATCACAAGCTCTCATGGTCAACGAAGGATATTCCTTCTCCCAACACAATCCGATCAGGCTCGGCATCCAGGTTACAAGACATTTCGACAATGGTAAAACAAGTCCAGCAACACCGCCCGAATGTGCCGACAAATCCCGATAGGAGCTGCACATATCTCGTTCTCAGGGAACACTCAGATGATCTCTCCATACAACTAAAACCAAACCTCGAGTTTCCCCGAGGGGGCGCTGCACAGGGCTCTAGTTTGGACCAACACTCAGAGGAGCACTGGCTCGGGGGGTAAAATAATGATGACCCTCAGGAGCGCGACTCCCAAGGGAAAAGAAAAGGCTAGGTGGCGAATGGTAAAACCAATGTTGGGCATTGCTGGAGGAGTTTTATTCAAGGCGAACTGTCAAGGGGTTCCCATTATAACCCAACCGTGTAAGGAACACAAAACCCGGGAACATAACACCGATATGACGGAAACTAGGGCGGCAAGAGTGGAACAAAACACCAGGCATAAGGCCGAGCTTTCCACCCTTTACCAAGTATATAGATGCATTAATTAAATAAGAGATATTGTGATATCCCAACCAAATAGACATGTTCCAACAAGGAACAACATCTCCATGTTCCAACAAGGAACAAACTTCAATCTTCACCTGCAACTAACAACGCTCTAAGAGGGGCTGAGCAAAGCGGTAACATAGCCAAACAACGGTTTGCTAGGACAAGGTGGGTTAGAGGCTTGGCTTAACAATATGGGAGGCATGATAAGCAAGTGGTAGGTATCGCAGCATAGGCATAGCAAAAGAGCGAGCAACTAGCAAGCAAAGATAGAAGTGATTTCGAGGGTATGGTCATCTTGCCTGAAATCCCGCAAGGAAGAAGAACGAGTCCATGAAGAAGACAAATGGACGTATTCGAACGAATCCTCACACACACGACGTTATCGGAACCAACCCGAAGAAGCAACACCGGAAAGGAGCAAACAACATAGCAAACAAACCACACATGAACATGGTATGATATGCGAGATGCGGTATGTGATGCATATGCAAGATTTGACAAGGAATGATTGAACCTGGCCTCAACTTGGAAATACAAGAGTGCCACTGGAAAGATGAGGTGATTTCGGTTAAAATCGATATAAAGATCACCAGAATCGGATGCACGGTTTGGAAATGGCAAGCAAAACAAATATGGCACCGGTCTGCGATAAACAGCAAGTACCCATATAAATGCATCAAGATAAATATGCTACATCACTCAAACATGGCAACAAACTACATGGCAGGGATCCACATATGAAGCTTGACAAAAGATGAACACTGAGATACGGCTAATTCATCCATTAACAGGTTCAAACAAGCATGGCAAAAGTGCAAATGATAACAGGTTTCAGACTTAGTGAAATTAACACAAGTCTGGAATTTATCATCAGGAAGCAATCTTTAGAGCATGAAAACTATAAGCTACAGGAACTTAACATGGCAAAGCAAGGCATGGCATGAAGCTACTCAAAGCACTTTACAAAAGTCCCTTAGTGACCTTGAGCCAAAAGGGATCAGAGAATATAATTGCAAGCATGTGAACATAGCAAAAACATAAACAGATTCAGACTTGGTGAAAAACTGGAGCATGCAAAACAGTTAACGAGTAGGCATGTTTACGAGCTCGATGCACTCACTACAGAGCATGGCATGACAAACTAAGCATACACCCATCAAGAATACATGACATAGAAGCTAGACATGGCAAGAACAACAATATAGCATGCACGGATCAATAGCAACATCCTTGGCAAAATCGCTAACAAGTCAACAATCTGCCAGGAATTACGAAATAGCAAAAGTAGAGCTCGATTCACTCAAGCTAGGGTGCTCCATAAATGCAAACAAAGACATGTCTGGATAGAGAACCACAATGTTAACAAAACATCCTTACTGATCATCCTCAAAAGAGACACGGATCACTAGGAAACAACATGAACATATGGCATAACAACAAAATCAGGTTAAGGACTTAGTGAAATTCTAGGTCCCTGAAATCAGCATTACCGATTACGCTACTTTTCAAGCTTGTGCTAGTCACCACACATATCAAAAAATACAAGGCAAGCACCCCTGTAAAGATGGCATGACATATAACAAAACACATGTAGAGCTCAGGATCATATCATGCACACATTAAACATGGCAAAAATGACAAAATCCCATTTGCTAAAATAGATCTGACAAATTACTCACATAGCCCTCTTCCAACAACATTTGGGGCATCAAGATGAGCTCAAATGAAAACGATGCAATGCGATGAAACTATGTACTCATCGAGACGAATATTTTGATATGCTACACGCTCAAAACAGAGCCACGGATGATGAATTATGATGCGATGAATATGGGCACATGAATCTGGAAATTTGGGGGACTTAGTGAAATTTTACCTCCGCGAAAAGTCAACGTGGCACGGAGGGATCTGGGATGACGAGATCCGGGACGCGGGGGCGGTGTTTGGTTCGTCTCCTGGTGGATCTCATCCACCCGGAGCAGATCCGGCCGGAGTTGACTCCGGCGAACTCGAGGCCGTCTCCGGTGAGGCGAGGAGCGGGGCGGCACACTCCGGCGAGGGTCGGCGCGAGCTCCTTGTAGGCATGGCGCGGGGGCGGTGAAGAGGGGGCGGCGCGCGGCGGCTTTTTGCGGCGAGCGGCGGCGCGGTCGCCGGCGAAGGCGAGGCGGCAGGGCGGCGAAGAGGCGGCGGCGCCGGCGATGGTCGGCGGCAGCGGGGCGTCGCTCTGCAGGCGGCGGGGATGGATGGCGCGTGGCGGGACGCTCGGGATGGAGGCTGCGGCGAGATGGAGAGGCTCGGGCGGCGCTCCGGCGAGACGCCGGTCGCCGGCGGGCGGCACGGGGTCGACGGAGAGAGGCGGCGGCGCGAGGTGCCCTCGAGGCGCACGGCGAGACGGGCCCGGCGCGGCCCGGTTCGGCCCCAGGGCGGGCCGGATCTGGGCCCCGGGTGGCCGGCGCGGTGGAAGGAGAGAGATGACGACGTGGCGGCGGCGGATTCGTCAGGGACGGCAGCGCGGACATGTCCGGCATGGGATTTTTTGTCCGACGGCGAGAGAGGGTTGGATCTAGGGTTTCGTCTGCGAATTTTGGGAGGGGAGCACATATTTATAGGTAGAGGGAGCTAGGAGAGTCCAAATGAGGTGCGGTTTTCGGCCACGCGATCGCGATCGAACAACCGAGATGATGGAGGAGGTTTAGGTGGGTTTTGGTCCAAATTGGAAGGGTGTTGGGCTGCAACACGCACGAGGCCTTTTTGGTCCCTCGGTTAACTATTGGAGTATCAAACGAAGTCCAAATGGCACGAAACTTGACAGTCGGTCTACCGGTAGTAAACCAAGGCCGCATGACAAGTCTCGGTCCAATCCGAAAACGTTTAACACCCGCACACGAAAAGAGGTAGAAAGGGGCACCAGGTGACATAGGAGCGCCGGATTGCAAAAGGACAACGGGGAAAATGCTCGGATGCATGAGATGAACATGTATGCAAATGAAATGCACATGATGACATGATATGCAATGCATGACACGCAAGCAAAGACAATGCAACAACAGCAAATAACTAGAGGACACCTGGCACATTGGTCTCGGGGCGTTACACTATCTTTTGATAATGCGGGTACCGTGATTTGCATGGAGTAAGGACAGTGGACACGTAGTAAACCAGCTTTTGAATGGGAAATTTGTGTCCGTCCATTTCTCGCTCGACGACAAGCACTGCGCTTACTACTTGATGAGTTTCGTAATGTATAATAGCATTGGTTCGCCAATGTTTGGCGCGGCCAGAACTGGGTTTGTTGCCAATATGGCTTTTATTTCGTTGAGTCCGGCCATGGCGGCGTCCGTCCACTCGAAGTGTTCGGTGCGCCGGAGGAGGCGATAAAGGGGTAATGCCTTTTCTCCCAAGCGGGAGATAAAGCGGCTTAGAGCCGCCACGCATCCAGTTAATTTTTGTATTTGTTTGAGGTCTGTTGGGGTAGCCAACTGTGACAACGCTCGGATTTTGGCCGGATTAGCTTCAATACCTCTACTGGATACAATGAATCCCAGGAGCTTTCCTGCTGGTACGCCGAAGACGCATTTTTCCGGATTGAGCTTGATGTCATATGTTCGGAGGTTGTCAAATGTGAGCCTCAAGTCGTCTACTAGAGTTTCGACATGCTTGGTTTTAACGACCACATCATCCATGTATGCCTCCACTGTTTTGCCGATCTTGTTTGCCAGGCATGTCTGAATCATGCACTGATATGTTGCACCGGCGTTTTTTAGCCCGAAGGGCATTGTGTTGAAGCAGAATGGGCCGTATGGTGTGATGAATGCCATTGCGGCTTGGTCTGGCTCTGCCATTTTGATTTGATGGTAGCCGGAGTATGCGTCGAGGAAACACAATGAATCGTGTCCTGCGGAAGCATCGATGATTTGATCGATGTGGGGGAGGGGGAAGGGATCCTTTGGGCAGGCCTTGTTAAGGTCCTTAAAGTCGACGCACAAGCACCAGGATTTGTCCTTCTTTGGTACCATCACCAGGTTTGCTAGCCAGTCCGGATGTTTTATGTCTCTGATGAATCTGGCCTCCAATAGCTTGGCTAGTTCCTCTCCCATGGCTTGTCTTTTAGGCTCGGAGAAACGTCGAAGAGCCTGCTTGACTGGCTTGAATCCTTTTAGGATATTTAGGCTGTGTTCAGCCAGCCTGCGTGGGATTCCTGGCATGTCTGAAGGGTGCCAGGAAAAAATTTCCCAGTTCTCGCGTAGGAACTCTCGCAGTGCGGCATCGACATCAGGGTTTAATTGTGCCCCGATGGAAGCTGTTTTTGTAGGGTCCGTTGGATGGACTTGGAATTTGACTATTTCGTCCGCCGGCTTAAATGAGGTGGACTTGGATCTTTTCTCGAGTATCACGTCATCCCTGTTCACCATGGAGCGTAGCGCAATTAGTTCTTCGGCCGCTAGGGCTTCGGATAGTGCCTCAAGGGCCAGTGCAGCTATCTTATTTTCGACGCGGAGTGCTATATCCGGATCACTAGCAAGAGTGATGATTCCGTTGGGCCCGAGCATTTTGAGCTTCATGTACCCATAATGGGGTATGGCTTGGAAGATTGTAAATGCCTCCCGCCCTAGTAGAGCGTGGTATCCGCTGCTGAACGGGGCCACTTGGAATGTAATTTCTTCGGACCTGTAATTATCCGGCATGCCGAATACCACGTCTAGTGTGATTTTTCCGGCGCAACATGCTTCCCGACTGGGGATGATTCCTCTAAAGGTTGTGATGCTTTCCTTAATGCGGCTCCAGTCTATTTCCATCTTTTGAAGAGTTTCCTCGTAGATGAGGTTTAATCCGCTGCCACCGTCCATGAGTACCTTGGTGAGTCGAAAGCCGTCCACGATTGGACTGAGGACCAGTGCGGCTGGTACTCGGGCTTTTCGGAATTTAGGTTCGTCACTGGCATTGAAGGTAATAGCCGTGTCGCTCCAAGGATTTGTTTCTGCTATGTGGCAGATTTCGGACGTGCTGCGGAGTGTTCGCTTCTGTCTATTATTTGACGCGAAGGTCTCAAAGACCGTTAAGACCGTATTGTTGTCCTCGCAGTGGTGCTCTGTGGTTTTTGGGAGGAGTAGATCCTCACCACTTTTGGCCACCTGCCGGAGTATCCAGCATGCTCTAAGGCTGTGCGTTGGTATCGCATCCGCTGTACTATGAATTTTGTAGGGTCCGTTGAGCCATCCCTCTAGTACGGTTCCTTGCCCCGTAGAGGGCTTTTGCTTTTTGGTAGTTAACCCAGGTGTATTGTGATAATGCACCCTTTTATTTCGGACTGGGTTTGTATTCAGGGCCGGATTATCCCAAAATTTTATTTCGGTTTTCCAGCCGCTTTCCATCGCACAGTACTTTCGTACTATGGACACCAAGTCAGCAAAGCGTGTAATTTCACGACAACTTATGGCGTTGAGGATTCCCTTGTCCGTGCAATTATTGCAGAAGAGTGAAATTGCGTCTTCCTCGCGGCAGTCCTTTATCCTGTTTTTGACCAGGAGGAATCTGGCCCAGTAATGGTGTATTGTTTCTTTGGGCTCTTGCCTAATTTGGGATAGATCGCGTATGTTTGGGTGGGTGGGTGGAATTGAATCCGAATCCTCACCCAATCTGAGGATCAGTGTCCAAGGAGTTTCCGAACTCGAAAGTTTGGATTCTTGGATGTTTTCCGGTAAATCTAGCCTGCTGCCTGATTCTAGGTTCAGGCTTTGAGTGACATCCTCCCCTCCGCGGGTAGCCGGCTTGGAGGGATCAGGAATCCGGACATAGCTAGTCCTTAAGATAGATGAAGGGTTGCCGCATTGTTCTTCCACCACTGCAACATGATGGGTGATCTGGGGAGAGTTAATTTCTCTCAGATCGGGTTTAGGCCCAATCTGATCGTAGTCTGTAGTGACTCCCAGGGCGGCGATACGATCCAAGAGCTCGTTCAGGGAAGAGAGCTCCATTGGATCTAACTGCTTGGCGAGTTCCGAGTTGACATGAAGATTGCTTTCGATGACCCGAGAAGTCATCGTCGGCGCAATGGCCGAACAGGCGGTCATAAGAAAACCACCTAACCGGAGAGTTTGGCCGTTAGCCAGAGCTCCCTCAGCGATACTGCCGTCTTTAAAGACGGGACGAGACATCCTTCCTGGTGGCGACGGCACAGCGGAACTCTCAATGAAAGCACCAATGTCGGTGTCAAAACCGGCAGATCTCGGGTAGGGGGTCCCGAACTGTGCGTCTAGGCCGGATGGTAACAGGAGACAAGGGACACGAAGTTTTACCCAGGTTCGGGCCCTCTTGATGGAGGTAAAACCCTACGTCCTACTTGATTAATATTGATGATATGGGTGTTACAAGAGTAGATCTACCACGAGATCAGAGAGGCCAAACCCTAGAAGCTAGCCTATGGTATGATTGTCTGTTGTGATTGTTGTCCTACGGACTAAAACCCTTCGGTTTATATAGACACCGGAGAGGGTTAGGGTTACACAAGGTTGGTTACAAAGGAGGAGATATCCATATACATATTGCCTAGCTTGCCTTCCACGCCAAGTAGAGTCCCATCCGGACACGAGACGAAGTCTTCAATCTTGTATCTTCATAGTCTAACAGTCCGGCCAATGGAGATAGTCCGGCTATCCGGAGACCCCCTAATCCAGGACTCCCTCAGCATTAGTCCCACTCTATGTCAACACAAAATAAATTTGGAGAAAGATGCCAAGCCAGTTATTGATCACCAACGACGGCTGAATCCTAAGATGAAAGAAGTGGTAAGAAAGGAAATATTAAAGCTCCTTGAGGCAGGTATAATTTATCCCGTTGCTGATAGTCAGTGGGTAAGTCTTGTCCATTGTGTCCCTAAGAAGGGAGGTATTACTGTTGTTCCTAATGATAAAGATGAATTGATTCCGCAAAGAATTATTACAGGTTATAGGATGGTAATTGATTTCCACAAATTAAATAAAGATACTAAAAAGATCATTACCCTTTGCCTTTCATTGATCAAATGCTAGAAAGATTATCCAAACATACACATTTTTGCTTTCTAGATGGTTACTCTGGCTTCTCTCAAATACCTGTGTCAGCTGATGATCAAGCAAAGACCACTTTTACTTGCCCTTTCGGTACTTTTGCTTATAGACGTATGCCTTTTGGTTTATGTAATGCACTTGCTACCTTTCAAAGATGCATGATGGCTATATTCTCTGACTTCTGTGAAAAGATTTGTGAGGTTTTCATGGATGATTTCTCCGTTTATGGATCCTCTTTTGATGATTGCTTGAGCAACCTTGATCGAGTTTTGCAGAGATGTGAATAAACTAAGCTTGTCTTGAACTGGGAGAAGTACCACTTTATGGTTAATGAAGGTATTGTCTTGGGACATAAAATTTCTGAAAGAGGTATTGAAGTTGATAAAGCTAAAGTTGATGCTATTGAAAAGATGCCGTGTCCCAAGGACATCAAAGGTATAAGAAGTTTCCTTGGTCATGCCGGTTTTTATTGGAGGTTCATTAAGGACTTCTCACAATTTCTCAGCCTCTGACTAACCTATTAGAAAAGATATTCCTTTTGTCTTTGATGATGATTGTGTAGAAGCATTTGAAATACTTAAGAAAGCTTTGATTTCTGCACCAATTGTTCAGCCACCTGATTGGAATTTACCCTTTGAAATTATGTGTGATGCTAGCGATTATGCTGTAGGTGCTGTTCTAGGATAAAGAGTTGATAAGAAGCCGAATGTTATCCAATATTCTAGTAAAACTCTAGATAGTGCCCAGAGAAATTATGCTACTACTGAAAAATAATTTTTAGCAGTTGTTTTTGCTTGTGATAAGTTCAGACCTTTATATTGTTGATTCTAAAGTAACTATTCACACTGATCATGCTGCTATTAAATACCTTATGGAAAAGAAAGATGCTAAACCTAGACTTATTAGATGGGTTCTCTTGCTACAAGAATTTGATTTGCATATTATTGATAGAAAGGGAGCTGAGAACCCCGTTGCAGACAACTTGTCTAGGTTAGAGAATGTTCTTGATGACCCACTACCTATTGATGATAGCTTTCCTGATGAACAATTAGCTGTCATAAATTCTTCTTGTACTTTTCCATGGTATGCTCAATATGCTAATTACATTGTTGCTAAATTCATACCACCTAGTTTCACATACCAGCAAAAGAAAAAAAATTCTATGATTTGAGACATTACTTTTGGGATGACCCACATCTTTATAAAGAAGGAGGAGATGGTATTATTAGACGTTGTGTACCTGAGCATGAACAGGAACAGATCCTACACAAGTGTCACTCTGAGGCTTATGGAGGGCTCCACGCTGGAGATGGAACTGCGCATAAGGTATTGCAATCCGGTTTTTATTGGCCTACTCTCTTCAAGGATGCCCGTAAGTTTGTCTTATCTTGTGATGAATGTCAAAGAATTGGTAATATTAGTAGACATCAAGAAATGCCTATGAATTATTCACTTGTTATTGAACGATTTGATGTTTGGGGCTTTGATTATATGGGACGTTTTCCTTGCTCTAATGGGTATACACATACTTTAGTTGCTGTTGATTACGTTACTAAGTGGGTAGAAGCTATTCCAACTAGTAGTGCTAATCATAACACCTCTATTAAGATGTTTAAATAAGTTATTTTCCCGAGGTTTGGAGTCCCTAGATATTTAATGACTGATGATGGTTCACACTTTATTCATGGTGCCTTTCGTAAAATGCTTGCTAAGTATGATGTTAATCATAGAATTGCATCTCCTTATCACCCACAGTCTAGTGGTCAAGTAGAATTGAGTAATAGAGAGCTCAAATTAATTTTGCAAAAGACCTTTAATAGATCTCGGAAGAATTGGTCCAAGAAACTTGATGATGCATTATGGGCTTATAGAACTGCATATAAAAATCCTATGGGTATGTCTCCTTATAAAATGGTTTATGGTAAAGCATGTCACTTACCTCTCGAACTAGAACATAAGGCATATTGGGCCATTAAAGAGCTCAATTATGATTTCAAACTTGCCGGTGAGAAGAGGTTATTTGACATTAGCTCACTTGATGAATGGAGAACCCAAGCCTATGAAAATGCCAAATTGTTTAAAGAAAAAGTTAAAAGATGGCATGACAAAAGAATACAAAAGCATGAGTTTAATATAGGTGATTATGTGTTGCTATACAACTCTCGTTTAAGATTTTTTGCAGGCAAACTTCTCTCTAAATGGGAAGTTCCTTACGTTATCGACGAGGTCTATCGTTCCGGTGCCATAAAAATCAACAACTTCAAAGGCACAAATCCAAAGGTGGTGAACGGTCAAAGAATCAAACATTATATCTCAGGTAATCCCATAAATGTTGAAACTAATATTATTGAAACCGTAACCCCAGAGGAATACATAAGAGACACTTTCCGGAACATTTCATACTCCAAAAAGGAATAGGTACGTGGTACGGTAAGTAAACCGACTCCAAAACAGTTCTAATGGCAATTTTTCTCCGTTTTGGAATATTTAAGAAAATTGGAAAATAAGAAGCAGACCGGAAAGGACACGAGGCTTCCACGAGGGTGGAGGGCGCGCCCTACCCCCTGGGCGTGCCCCCCTTCCTCGTGTGCTCTCCGGACTCCGTTTTCTTGCACGATACTCCTTTTGGTCGGTAAAAATTCATTATATAATCTCCCGAAGGTTTTGACCACCGTATCACGCAAATATCTCCTGTCTTTGTTTCGAGCTGTTTTTCTGACAAATCTAGGTCGCCATGTCGTCTTCAAGTGCCCCCAAGGACAAGTTCTTCGAGAAGGTCATCAACCCCTACCTCGCGGAGGTGCTGCAACACCCTCAAACCATTGAGATGCGTGAGGGGTTGTTGCACATCCGTGATGTTGAGGGACCAAGGAGGACCGGAAGCGTGGAGACAAGGCTCGAGGCAATGGAGCAACAAGTTTTCAAGTGTCAGGAGATGGTGGAGCGTGGACTCGACTCCCATCACATAATGATCACGAAGTTCACCAACAACCACAAGCTGGACGTCAAGGACATTGGGGAGGCCATCTTCAAGCTTCATGAGAAAATCAAGCACCTCCAAGCCCAAATCTATGACCTGCAAAATCAAAACTATGAGTATGAATATAGATTCAAGAGGATGAGTTTGGCTGTAGATTTAAGGATCCCGAAGACTCAATCATCCTTCTATGATGGTTAACCTATGCCTTGGAAGAGGGACGACAAGCCTACATCATCAACAACTCCATCTCCTTCACCGGAAAAAGAGATATAATCACATCAGGTATGGGCACTCCCCTTGGCAACTGCCAAGCTTGGGGGAGTGTCCCGGTATCGTATCACCATCACAACTTTTACCTTTACCGTTCTTCTTAGTTCGATACTTTTGGTAATATCTTGATCTAGTAGAATAAAGTTTTAGTATGATCTAGTTGTGAGTTTTGCTTTATGAACCTTCTATGTAATCAAGTACGTGAGCTATATATAATAAATATTAGTGTTGAGTCAAGGGCTTGATTATCTTGCTATGATCTTGAGGGAATAAAATAAAAAAGAAGAAATAAAAAGGAAATAAAGAGATCATATGGATCTTATGGAGAGTCATGAGCTCACATATAAAGAGTATGATGAATAAAAGTTGTTGGGAGTTGACAAACATAGTTTTTGTCATCGTTGCAATTAATAGGAAGTAATAAAGAAAGAGAGGTTTTCACATATAAATATACTATCTTGGACATATTTTATGATTGTGAGCACTCATTAAAATATGACATGCTAAAGAGTTGACGTTGGACAAGGAAGACAACGTAATGGGTTATGTTTTCTTACATCTGAGATAAATTATATTGTCATGGATCATCCAACATGTTGAGCTTGCCTTTCGCTCTCATGCTAGCCAAGTTCTTTGCACCAAGTATCCCTAAACCCAGTTTTGCCATGAGAGTCCACCATACCTACCTATGGATTGAGTAAGATCCTTCAAGTAAGTTGTCATCGGTGCATGCAATAAAAATTGCTCTCTAAATATGTAAGACTTATTAATGTGGAGAAAAGAAGATTTATACGATCTTGTGATGTGGAAGAAATAAAAGCGACAGATTGCATAATAAAGGTCCATATCACAAGTGGCAATATAAAGTGACGTTCTTTTGCATTAAGATTTTGTGCATCCAACCATAAAAGCGCATGACAACCTCTGCTTCCCTATGCTAAGGGCCTATCTTTTACTTTTATCTTCTACCTTATATAAGAGTCATGGTGATATTAACCTTTCCTTTTTACATTTTATCCTTTGGCAAGCACAATGTGTTGGAAAGATCCAGATACATATAGCTAATTGGATGTGGGTTTGCATGAACTATTATTGTTGACGTTACCCTTGAGGTAAAAAGTTGGGAGGCAAAACTATAAGCCCCTATCTTTCTCTGTGTCCGATTAAAACTCCATACCGATAAGTATTGCGTGAGTGTTAGCAATTGTGAATGACTAAATGATAGTTGAGTATGTGGACTTGCTGAAAAGGTCTTATATTTACTCTTTCCTATGTTATGATAAATTGCAATTGCCTTAATGACTGAGATTAGAGTTTGTTGGTTCTCAATGAAGTTTATGATTCATACTTGAAATTGTGATTGAATTGTTACTTTAGCATAAGAGATCATGTGACAATATATATATATATATGTTGCTGTTCTAAGAATGATCTTGATGCCCTCATGTCTATATTTTATTTTATCGACACCTCTATCTCCAAACATGTGGACATATTTTTTGATTTCGGCTTTCGCTTGAGGACAAGCGAGGTCTAAGCTTGGGGGAGTTCATACGTCCATTTCACATCATACTTTTATATCAATATTTATTGCATTATGGGCTGTTATTACACATTATGTCACAATACTTATGCCTATTCTCTCTTATTTTACAAGGTTTACATGAAGAAGGGGAATGCCGGTAGCTGGAATTCTGGGCTGGAAAAGGAGAAAATATTAGAGACCTATTCCGCACATCTCCAAAAGTCCTGAAACTCCACGGGAGCACTTTTCAGAATATATAAAAAATATTGGGCGCAAGAAGTACCGGAGGGGGCCACCCACCAGCCACGAGGGTGGGGGCGCGTCCTACCCCCTGGGCGCGCCCCCCTGCCTCGTGGGCCCCCTGGTGGCCCTTCGATGCCCATCTTTGGCTATATGGAGTCTTTGGTCCGAGGAAAAATCATAAGCAAGCTCAAGGGACGAAACTCCGCTGCCACGAGGCAGAACCTTAGCGGAACCAATCTAGGGCTCCGGTAGAGCTGTTCTGCCAGGGAAACTTCTCCCTGGGAGGGTGAAATCATCACCATCGTCATCACCAATGATCCTCTCATCGGGAGGGGGTCAATCTCCATCAAAATCTTCACCAGCACCATCTCATCTCAAACCCTAGTTCATCTCTTGTACCCAATCTTTGTATCCAAACCTTAGATTGGTACCTGTGGGTTGCTAATAGTGTTGATTACTCCTTGTAGTTGATGCTAGTTGGCTTATTTGGTGGAAGATCATATGTTCAGATCCATTATTCATATTAATACCCCTCTGATTATGAACATGAATATGCTTTGTGAGTAGTTACGTTTGTTCCTGAGGACATGGGAGAAGTCTTGCTATAAGTAGTCATGTGAATTTGGTATTCGTTCGATATTTTGATGAGATGTATGTTGTCATTCCTCTAGTGGTGTCATGTGAATGTCGACTACATGACACTTCACCATTGTTTGGGCCTAGAGGGAGGCATTGGGAAGTAATAATTAGATGATGGGTTGCTAGAGTGACAGAAGCTTAAACCCTAGTTTATGCGTTGCTTCGCAAGGGGCTGATTTGGATCCATATGTTTCATGCTATGGTTAGGTTTACCTTAATACTTATGTTGTAGTTGCGGATGCTTGCAATGGGGGTTAATCATAAGTGGGATGCTTGTCCAAGTAAGGACAGTACCCAAGCAACGGTCCACCCACATATCAAATTATCAAAGTACCTAACGCGAATCATATGAACGTGATGAAAACTAGATTGACGATAATTCCCATGTGTCCTCGGGAGCGCTTTCCTTCATATAAGAGTTTGTCCAGGCTTGTCCTTTGCTACAAAAAGGATTGGGCCATCTTGCTGCACCTTATTTACTTTTATTACTTGTTATTTGTTACAAATTATCTTATCGCAAAACTATATGTTACCAATAATTTCAGTGCTTGCAGAGAGTACCTTGCTGAAAACCGCTTATCATTTCCTTCTGCTCCTCGTTGGGTTCAGCACTCTTACTTATTGAAAGGACTATGATAGATCCCCTATACTTATGGGTCATCAGGGATCAATGATCAACTTGTGTGTCCATGGGGTTCCCCCCGTATATAAAGGAGTGGAGGAGGGGGAGGGGGCCGGCCTCTCTAGGCGCGCCCCAAGGGAGTCCTACTCCCACCGGGAGTAGGATTCCCCCCTTTCCTTTGTTGGTTCTAGGAGAGAATGAAGGAGGAGGAAGAAGGAAAGAAAGGGGGGGCGGCCCCCCTCCCAATTCAGACTGGGCTTGGGGCGCGCCCCGTCCTTTTCTTCTTTTCCTTCTCTTTCACCAAGGCCCAATAAGGCCCATATACCTCCCAGGGGGTTCCGGTAACCTACCGGTGCTCCAGTATACTCCCGACTTCACCCGGAACCATTCCGATGTCCAAACATAGGCTTCCAATATATCGATCTTTACTTCTCGACAATTTCGAGACTCCTCGTCATGTCCATGATCAAATCTGGGACTCCGAACTACCTTCGGTACATCAAAACACATGAACTCGCAATACCGATTGTCACCGAATGTTAAGCGTGCGGACCCTACGGGTTCGAGAACTATGTAGACATGACCGAGACATGTCTCCGGTCAATAACCAATAGCGGAACCTGGATGCTCATATTGGTTCCTACATATTCTATGAAGATCTTTATCGATCAAACCGCATAATGACATATGTTGTTCCCTTTGTGATCGGTGTGACACCCCAATTCGACCGTACACTAATCATACACGCAAATGTGTACGATCAAGATCAGGGACTCACGGGAAGATATCACAACACAACTCTACAAATCAAAATAAGTCATACAAGCATCATATTACAAGCCAGGGGCCTCGAGGGCTTGAATAGAAGAGCTCGATCATAGACGAGTCAGCGGAAGCAACAATATCTGAGTACAGACATAAGTTAAACAAGTTTGCCTTAAGAAGGCTAGCACAAACTGGGATATAGATCGAAAGAGGCGCATGCCTCCTGCCTGGGATCCTCCTCAATTACTCCTGGTCGTCGTCAGCGGGCTGCACGTAGTAGTAGGCACCTCCGGTGTAGTAGGAGTCATCGTCAACGGTGGCGTTTGGATCCTGGTCTCCAACATTTGGTTGCGACAACCAGGTAGAAGGGATAGGGGGAAAAGAAGGAGAAAGCAACCATGAGTACTCATCCAAAGTACTCGCAAGCAAGGAACTACACTACATATGCATGGATATATGTGTAAAGGGGCCATATCGGTGGACTGAACTGCAGAATGCCAGAATAAGAGGGGGATAGCTAATCCTGTCAAAGACTACGCTTCTGGCAGCCTTCGTCTTGCATCATGTAGAAGAGAGTAGACTGAAGTCCTCCAAGTAGCATCGCATAGCATAAACCTAACCGATGATCCTCCCCTCGTCACCCTATGAGAGAGAGATCACCGGTTGCATCTGGCACTTGGAAGGGTGTGTTTTATTAAGTATCCGGTTCTAGTTGTCATAAGGTCAAGGTACAACTCCAAGTCGTCCTGTTACCGAAGATCAAGGCTATTCGAATAGATTAACTTCCCTGCAGGGGTGCACCACATAACCCAACACGCTCAATCCCATTTGGCCGGACACACCTTCCTGGGTCATGCCCGGCCTCGGAAGATCAACACGTCGCAGCCCTACCTAGGCACAACAGAGAGGTCAGCACGCCGGTCTAAATCCTATGGCGCAGGAGTCTAGGCCCATCACCCATTGCAGACCTGCACGTTGCGTACGCGGCCGGTGAGCAGACCTAGCCTCCCTTATACAAGAGTAGGCGTTCCAGTCCAACCCGGCACGCGCTGCTCAGTCGCTGACATCATGAAGGCTTCGGCTGATACCACGACGTCGAGTGCCCATAACTATCCCCGCGTAGATGGTTAGTGCGTATAGGCCAGTAGCCAGACTCAGATCAAATACCAAGATCTCGTTAAATGTGTTATCTTGAAATAACCGCGAATGCCGACCAGGGCCAGGCCCACCTCTCTCCTAGGTGGTCACAACCTGCCATGTCGCTTCGCCACAAAGATCCACACAAAGGGTTGTCGGGAAAGTATGTCCTCCCAGCCCCCAATTCATGAATCAACCGCGGGTACACCTCGAGCCAACCCGACTTTAGTCACCACATGTATCATGTACAAAGTATATAATATATACCTGTGATCACCTCCCGAGTGATCACGGCCCGATAGTATAGCATGGCAGACGGACAAGAATGTAGGGCCACTGATGATAAACTAGCATCCTATACTAAGCATTAGGATTGCAGGTAAAGGTAACAACAGTAGTAGCAAGGACATGCTATGCATCAGGATATGAATTACGGAAAGCAGTAACATACTACACTACTCTAATGCAAGCAGTATAGAGGAGAGTAGGCTATATCTGGTGATCAAGGGGGGGGGGGCTTGCCTGGTTGCTCTGGCAAGAGAGTGGGGTCGTCAACACCGTAGTCGTACTGGGTAGCAGCGGCGTCGGTCTCGGTGTCTAGCAAGAGAAGAGGGGAAGAAACAATAAATATAATGCAAACAAATGCATGATGATGCAAGACATGACAGAGCGTGATGCTAGGTGTGCCCTAACGCGGTACGAGGTGGTACCGGTGAAGGGGGGAAACGTCCGGGAAATTATCCTCGGTTGTAAGTGCATCTAGTGCCACCCCTAGTTGGTTTTGGAGTATTGACGACAAACCTAGTTGAGGGACTAATGTGTTTGTGAGAATTGCAGGATAACACAGGTAGAAGTCCCTCATTGATTCGGTTTTCCTACCAGAGATGACCCCTAAAAATGTAAGAAGACATTGAAGTCAAAGGTGGTATGTGAAGACATTCACATTGAAGACTATGACAAGAGAAGACATCACATGAAGACTATGGAGCTCGAAGACTTAGTTCTTTCGTCGTTCTTTTTCTTCTTTGTTAAGTCATAGGAGCCACCGTACTGTTAAGTGGGGTCCAAGTGAACCAGTCAGAATGACTGAAGTGATGCTTAACCAAAATCCTATGTCTTCGAGTGAAAACTATGAGAGCAAATCTTGTCCAGAGTTGGATAAGTCAGCTTTGCTTGTAGCTCAAGTAAAGTTGCCGTGTGTGTTTGAAATCTGACCGTTGGAACACGTGTCAGTTCCTTAGTGATCAAGGTTCATTTCGGACAAATCAGGTCAGGTTGCCTAGTGGCTATAAATAGCCCACCCCCTACAACCATAAACGGTTGGCTGCTCAGAGTTAGTGCACGGCTTTTGTCGTTTGAGAGCAATCCACCTCGAAGCCTTTGAGAGGGAATTCCTTGCGAGGATAAAGCCCTAAACACCTAGAGCCAAAGAGTGTTAGGCATCACTTAAGTCTTCCTGTCTGTGTGATCTGAAGACTTATTACTCTTGAGAACTGTGAATCCTCCAATCGGTTAGGCATCGCGTTCTGAGCATCCAACAGTCATTGTGGATCGCTGGTGAACGAAGTCTATGAAGGTTTGGAAGTCTACCTTGAAGACTTACCAGAGTGATTGGGCGAGGACTGGGTGTCCTTAGCTCAAGGGGAATAAGGTGAAGACGAGGTCTTTTGAGTTGAATCTCAGCCTCCCTAACCAGACGTACAATTGTCACAGCACCTGGAACTGGTCCAACAAATTATTGTCTTTAACGAGTCACTGGTTTCATCCTTCCCTTCCCTTTACTTACTGTTGGTCCTTGTGAAGTCATTGTATGATTGCTTTATCTTTTGTCTTCACTGAGTGACTGCTTTTTCTGATTGGCTTCACAATATCTTCCTACCTGATCTTTACTGCCTAGCTGCTATTAGTCATTGTGCTGTCACTCCATTGAATACTTGACTATGGTTTTCCTAGTGTAGTCTACCTTCCACTGCATGGTAATAGGTTTATTTCTATCGTTTGTCTTCAAAACTTCCATGTTTTGAAGACTTCCATAAAAATCGCCTATTCACCCCCCTCTAGTCGATCACTAGCACTTTCAATTGGTATCAGAGCGAGGTACTCCCTTGTTCTGTGTGATTCGGTTTAACCACCTAGAGTTTTAGCTATCTCGACTGCAGGGATAATTAAAGTCTCCGCTGCGTGCCCCGTCTTCGATGGAACTGAATATCCCTACTGGAAGAATAAGATGCGCATGCATCTTGAAGCCATTGATGTCGACCTATGGTATGTCGTCAAGAATGACGTTCCCAAGGCTGGTGAAGGTGTCACCACTACTGATGTCAAGAAGTTCGTTCAACTGGACTCCGCTGTCAAGAACATCATCTGTGGTCATCTGACCAAAGGACAGTATGACCGCGTGAGTGCTTTGGAAACATCTAAGCTTGTCTGGGACTGGCTCTCCAAGGTCAATGAAGGCGTCTCAACCCAGAGAGATCAGAGAATCAGTGTCCTTCGCAACCTCTTCAACCGCTTCAAGAGAAATGACAATGAGAATGTACAGCTCACGTTTGATCGACTCACTGACATCATAAATGAGCTTCAAGCCCTCGGCGCTACTGAGATCACCAAGCATGAAGTCGTCAAGACACTCCTGAGATCACTTGACAGCTCGTTTGACACCCTAGCCCTAATGATTCAAGAACGTCCTGACTTCAAGACACTCGATCCGTCTGACATACTTGAGAGGCTCAACACACATGAGTTTCAGCTTTCTGAGAAAAGAGATATCTACGGTCCCAACTATGGGCGAACTCGTGCCTTGAAGGCAAAAGCTGTCTCCTCATCTGAAGAAGAATCTGACAGCTGTTCTGATGATCCTGAACACATTGGAAAGGATCTTGCTATGCTTGTGAAGAAGTTCGAAAAATTCACCAAGAAGAAAGGCTTCAGAAAGTCCTCACGATCAAGCTCAAGGAATGATGAAGCTTCTGCTCATGACTACAAGAAGAGAACATGCCACAAGTGCAAGAAACCTGGCCACTACATCTCTGAGTGTCCGCAGTGGGACAATGAGAACAAGAAGAAAAAGAAGAGCAAGGAGTATGATTCTGACGAAAAGAAGAAGAAGAAATACTCAAAGTCTTCTTCCAAGTCCTCCTCAAAGTCTTCATCACACAAGAAGAGCTCATCTGGCAAGGCACGTGCGTTTGTTGGCAAGGAAATGGATTCAGAGGAGGAGTCCGCTTCTGAGGAGGCGAGGGTGGAGTCTGAGGAGGAGTCCGATTCTAGCGTTGCGAGTCTGGCTACAGCATACGTTGCCAAGTCCATCTTCAACACTGAATACAATGACTCCGTCACCGACACTGATGCAAATGACAAGGACTACTCCGCTCCTACCTACTGCTTCATGGCACGCGGTGCCAAGGTAAACACACACACTACTCACTATCAAACTTCCAGTGAAGATGACTCTGATTGTGGTTCCAAACCCAGCTATAAAACACTTGCTAAAATTGCAACTGAACGACACAAAGCTATGGAACATATTCAAAAACTGTTAGACAAAAGCGATGACCTGTTAGACGCTGAAATGACTCAATCTCAGTCCTTAATTGAAGACATAAAAAATCTTCACGTTAAGTATGAGGAACTTGAAAGTCGTCATGAAATGCTCTCAACAACTCATGAAAAGCCTTCCTATGATTATCTTCAAAGGAAGCAAGATCTTGAGAAATTGAGAGCGGCTCATGAAGATCTTCAAAAGGAAAAAGAGTCACTTCACGCCAAACAGATCAGTTCAGCTCAGGAAGGATTTGAACCACCATGTATTAAATGTATTGAGCATGACAATGCTACTTCTGTTGCTGGTTGTTCTACTACTGCTACTATTGCAATATCTTCAACTGCTGATGTGCCAACTAACCCCTCTGCTGAGGATGCCACTGCTATTGCTGATGAGAATGCTAGGTTGAAGACATTGCTTGAAACAGGGATGTTCAAAAGCCTCAAAGGGCATCAGACACTATGTGATGTCCTCAAAAGGCAGATCCTGAACCAAAACCCCAGGAAAGAGGGTGTTGGGTTCGAAAGGAAAATGAATGCTGATGGCTCTTACTGGAAACCTGAGCAGTACCCCAAAACCACATGGGTTGCTGCAAAGGGACCTTCAGTGGATCCATCCACCCTATCTGGCTTCACTTGTGCTAATCCCATTGTTATTGATGAATCCTTTGATGCAAACTATAAATTGTTTAAGAATCAGAAGGGTGAAGTGTTTGCCAGGTATATTGGTACTAACTGCAGGAATGGACCGCCTATGAAGAAGGTCTGGGTGCCGAAAAGGTGTTTGGAGAATCTTCCTGTGAATGTCATCATGACACCACAGGTGAAGAAGACAAACCCCAGACCACAGGCTTCATACGGTCCAAAGGCTTCATATAGACAGAGGACTCACCTGAGTCGCACTAATGCAAATGTTTTGCAGGGAAGCCATACTCAGGCCTGTGAATATGAGCGCGTTTCATCAAACCGCCATGTTCATAGGACCAACAACTATTCTGCTTATTCTTATGAGTACTATTGTCCACCTGCAAGACTTTTTGCTTGGGCTCCAAAGCCAAAGTTCTCAGATGATGCACTTAGACTCATTGCTTCGAAGCCACCCTTGAAGATGTGGGTGGCTAAGAAAGCTTAACTCTCTTTTGCGGGGAAATGTCTCCAGCCGAAAACCAAAATCATCTGAAGCTATTGCTGGGGACCTTAAACATCTTGTAGGGTGCAAGATCAAATGCCCAAATGGTCTTATTATGTACTTTGTTCCTGAGTCGCTTGCTACTTGCCCTATCAGTCCTAATCTCGATCTAAGCTTTCATAGTCCACTGGCTCGTCAAATGTTTTTGCTTCACAATTCTCTTCGCGAAGCCTATCCCCCTAACTGCACTGTAGGGTACGACACCAGCTGCTTCGGAATGGATTATTGATAGTGGGTGTACCAATCACATGACTGGCAAGCGAAGCGTTCTTATGGACTCAACCTTACGTCCATCTTACTAAAGTCACATCACATTTGCTGACACTGGTAAAAGTAAGGTATTGGGTCTAGGTAGAGTTGCAATCTCAAAGGATCAACACATGGATAAAGTCATGCTTGTTGAATCCCTTGGTTTCAACTTAATGTCTGTCTCAATGCTTTGCGATTTAAACTTTATTGTGATGTTTGGAAATATCGTTGCCTTGTTCTAATGGAATCTGACAAGTCTCTAGTGTTTGAAGGGTATCGGAAAGATGATTTGTACGTGGTAGATTTCTCAGCAGGACCACAACTTGCCGTATGTCTTCTAGCAAAAGCTTCAGAATGCTGGCTCTGGCATCAGAGGCTAGGGCATCCTGGCATGACAAACTTGCACACTCTTGCAAGAAAGAAGCATGTCATAGGCATCGAGGGCGTCAAGTTCAAGAAGGATCACTTATGCGGTGCCTGTGAAGAAGGGAAGATGACGAGGGCCAAGCATCCCTCGAAGACAATCATGACAACGACTCAACCCTTCGAACTGCTCCACATGGATCTTTCGGTCCCACTCATTACTTAACTCTTACTACTACTGCTTGTCTCTATGGCTTTGTCATTGTTGATGATTATTCAAGATATACTTGGGTGCATATAATCCTCTACAAGACTGAAGTGCAGGATGTCTTCAGACGCTTCGCCAATCGAGCAATGAACAACTATGGCGTCAAGATAAAGCACATCAGAAGTGACAATGGCACTGAATTCAAGAACACTGGCCTAGATACATATCTTGATACTTTGGGCATCACACATGAATTCTCAGCTCCATACACGCCATAGCAGAATGGCGTCGTCGAACGCAAGAACAGAACACTTATTGAGATGGCTCGGACGATGCTTGATGAATACAAGACTCCAAGAAAATTCTAGCCTGAAGCCATTGATACTGCATGCCATATCATCAACCATGTTTATCTTCACAAGCTTCTGAACAAGACATCCTATGAGCTCCTTACTGGCAAGAAGCCAAATGTCAGTTACTTCAGAGTATTTGGTGCCAGGTGCTGGATCAAGGATGCACATCACACTTCAAAATTTGCACCAAAGCACATGAAGGTTTTATGCTTGGATATGGAAAGGATTCGCACTCCTACAGAGTTTTCAACCTCTTTCACTATAAAGTGGTTGAAACTGTGGATGTGCGGTTCGATGAGACTAACGGCTCGCAAAGAGAGCACCTGCCAAATGTGCTAGATGAAGTTCCATCCAATGAATCAATCAAACTTATGTTAACTAGAGAAATCATACCTTCTGAAGCTCGGCCTAAAGAGGAACTTATCATCTCCGCACCTGATCAACCTGAAGACAATGATCAACCTGAAGACAATGCTCAGCCTGAAGACAATCCTTCTAACGATGACAATGATCAGCAAGATAAAAATCTTCGTCCTGTACATCCTCGTGTTGCAAATGAAGTACAGATTGAGAGAATAATTGATAGCATCAATGCACCAGGTCCACTCACTCGTTCAAGGGCAACACAGCTAGCAAATTTCTGTGGGCACTTCGCATTTGTCTCAATATCTGAACCCAAGAAAGTTGATGAAGCCTTCATGGAACCTAAATGGATTCAAGCTATGCAAGAAGAGCTTCAACAGTTTGAGCTGAATAATGTATGGGAACTGGTTAAGCGTCCTGATCCTCGCAAGCACAATATAGTAGGCACCAAATGGATATATCGCCACAAGCAAGATGAGCATGGTCAAGTTGTTAGAAATGAAAGTGCGTTATATCGACTAGAGGGGGGGTGAATAGGCGATTTTTATGAAAGTCTTCAAAAAGTGGAAGTTATGAAGACAAACGGTAGAAATAAACCTATTACCATGCAGCGGAAGGTAGACTACACTAGGCAAGCCATAGTCAAGTATTCAATAGAGTGAAAGCACAATGACTAATAGCAGCAATGTAGTAAGGATCAGGTAGGAAGATATTATGAAGCCTAACAGAACACGCAGTCACTCAGTGAAGACAAAAGATAGTGCAGGCATACAATGACTTCACAAGGAGTAACAGTAAGTTAAGGAAAGGGAAGATGAAACCAGTGACTCGTTGAAGACAATGATTTGTTGGACCAGTTCCAGTTGCTGTGACAACTGTACGTCTGGTAGGGCGGCTAGGTATTTAAACCTTAGGACACACAGTCCCGGACACCCAGTCCTGAACACGCAGCTCAGGACACCCAGTCCTCACCGTATTCCCCTTGAGCTAAGGTCACACAGACCTCGCCCAATCACTCTGGTAAGTCTTCAAGGTAGACTCCCAAACCTTCACAGACTTCGTTCACCGGCAATCCACAATGTCTCTTGGATTCTCAGAACGTGACGCCTAACCGGCTGGAGGTTGCACAGTCCTCATGTGTAATAAGTCTTCAGATCACTCAGACAAGAAGACTTAAGTGATGCCCAATTCTCTTTGGCTCTGGGTGGTTAGGGCTTTATCCTCGCAAGGAATTCTCTCTCAAAGGCTTCGAGGTGGGTTGCTCTCACACGACAAAAGCCGTTCTCTCAATCTGAGCAGCCAACCGTTTATGGTTGTGGGGGGTGGGCTATTTATAGCCACTTGGCAACCCGACCTGATTTGTCCGAAATGACCCTGGGTCACTAAGGAACTGACACGTGTTCCAACGGTCAGATTTCAAACTCACACGACAACTTTACTTGGGCTGCAAGCAAAGCTGACTTGTCCGACTCTGGACAAGATTCGCTCTCATAGTCTTCACTCGAATACATAGGTTTTGGTTAGGCATCACTTCAGTCATTCTGACTGGTTCTCTTGGACCCCACTTAACAGTACGGTGGTTCCTATGACTCAACACAAAAGAAAAAGAACTACGAAAGATCTAAGTCTTCGAGCTCCATAGGCTTCATGTGGTGTCTTCTCTTGTCATAGTCTTCAATGTGAATATCTTCATATACCACCTTTGACTTCAATGTCTTCATACATTTTTAGGGGTCATCTTTGGTAGGAAAACCGAATCAATGAGGGACTTCTACCTGTGTTATCCTGCAATTATCACAAACACATTAGTCCCTCAACTAGGTTTGTCGTCAATACTCCAAAACCAACTAGGGGTGGCACTAGATGCACTTACAGAAACAAAGCTCGTCTCGTTGCTCAAGGATATACTCAAGTTGAAGGGATTGACTTCGATGAGACATTTGCTCCTGTGGCTAGACTTGAAGCCATACGCATACTGCTGGCCTATGCAAATCATCATAACATTCTTCTGCATCAAATGGATGTGAAGAGCGCTTTTCTCAATGGCAAGATTGACGAAGAAGTGTATGTTGCACAACTGCCTGGCTTTGAAGATCCAAAACATCCTGATATGGTGTACAAGCTCAACAAGGCACTGTATGGCCTCAAACAAGCCCCTAGGGCTTGGTATGACACACTCAAAGACTTCCTGAAGAGCAAAGGCTTCAAACCTGGTTCCCTCGACCCCACTCTCTTCACGAAGACATATGATGGTGAACTTGTGTGCCAAATATATGTGGATGACATTATCTTTGGCTCCACCAATCAGAAATACACTGACGAGTTTGGATATATGATGCAAGAGCAATATCAGATGTCCATGATGGGTGAGCTGAAGTTCTTCCTTGGTCTTCAAATACGTCAGCAATGCAACGACATCTTTATATCTCAAGAGAAATACCTCAAAGATTGTCTGAAGAAATTTGGAATGCAAGATTGCAAATGCTACACGACGCCAATGCCAGCCAAACATCATCTGGGCCCCGACGACAATGGTAAAGAGTTCGATCAAAAGGTATACCGCTCCATGATTGGTTCCTTACTTTATTTATGTGCATCTAGGCCAGATATCATGCTTAGTGTTTGCATGTGTGCCCGGTTCCAAGAGGCACCAAAGGAATCGCATCACTTAGCTGTGAAGCGAATTCTCAGATATTTGGCTCACACCCCAACACTAGGATTATGGTATCCAAAGGACTCAGAGTTTGATCTAGTTGGATTCTCGGATGCTGATTATGCTGGTGACAAGGTGGATCGCAAGTCTACATCAGGCACATGTCATTTTCTGGGACGATCACTTGTATGTTGGTCTTCAAAGAAGCAGAACTGTGTATCTCTCTCCACTGCTGAATCTGAATACATTGCTGCTGGATCTTGCTGCGCTCAGCTTCTATGGATGAAGAAAACACTCAAAGACTATGGCATTCACCTGAAGCAAGTACCACTCTACTGCGACAATGAAAGCACCATCAAGATTGCCAACAACCCAGTTCAGCACTCGAAGACAAAGCACATTGAAATTCGTCATCACTTTCTCAGAGATCATGTTGTGAAGGAAGATATTGATATCATACACGTCAACACTGAAGAGCAATTGGCAGATATCTTCACCAAGCCCTTGGATGAGAAGAGGTTTTGCAAGTTACGGTGTGAGCTAAATATCTTGGAATCCTCAAATGTCCTGTGATCAGGCACACATCCTAACACTTATGCATGTTGATGACTTAGATGTGCAACACACGAAGTAAAGTATATCTTCAATCAATGAAGACTTACATTCTGAGTGTGAATACATTAACGTGGAATTTGACTTCAGAGCGCCACGATAATTGTGCGCCGTGTTTGGGTCTAATACTTCCTATACGGTGGGTAACGCCACCACCAAATTCTTCTGTTTGAAGTGTTTTACCCATGGCCTTACATGTGCTATGTCTTCACATTTTGTTTGTCTTTGTTTTCAACTTGTCTTCATGATTATCTTCACTATGTTGACTTGATTGTCTTCTGATATATACATACTAGTGTTCTGTCCTCTACAGCATTCACTTATAGCTACGTCTTCCTTGTTGAATCTTTTGAACTAAGTGAATGTGATCGGACCCTAATCTCTCTATGCTTTCTATCTCAAACTCAAGCTGTCCAAATCATATGCATTCTATTAAAACTGTCGAATGTCTTCTCTGCGTCCTAGTCAGCAGAAGATACAGAGACAAACATTAAGTTTGTTTTCAATGCTAATTCCTTCACCTGAAACCCAGAGAAGTGGGAACGACCACCCGACAATCCAGGCGTGCGTGGGAACGTGGAACAACCTCTGATATGTTGCATGATGGCCACGTGTCCTTCAGATGTGAATCGCCAGGGGCACCTGTGTAATAACACTGTGCCGTCCCTGTCCTATAAATACACGCCTCACCACAGTCATTATCCTTTCTTCCACTTTTGCACAAACCCTAGCGCCACCGCTAGCCCTCGACGACGCCGGCGATGAAGTGCTTAGCTGCCGCGACCTCACCGACGCCGTCTTCACGCCGGCCGCGGAAATCGTCTTCTCCGCCGTCGCCGTAGGTGTCCTCCGTCGCCAAGTTAGGGCACGGACGATCGAACTGCTCGGCCTCCTCTCCCACTCCGTTTAGCAGTTCTTCGTGTGGTAAATAAAACTTCCATTTTACGGCCCCTTTGATCCTATAGATTCATCACTTTCTACCACAAGCAGTTTCTGTTCACACAAGTTGGATCTATTTCATACTGTATCTCATAATATGCCTAGTATGTTCACTTATGCTTCACAAAGTAGTTAGATTCCTCACTTGTACTTATTCATGGATTCATACAAATCTGGAACCAACTCTCTATCTATGAGTGAATGTCTTCGCACTATGAGGTCAATGTCTTCTAAACTGATTTATCTTCAAAATCTTCTGAGAATGCATATGACCTCTTCCCCTTCCCTCGCACCTTAATGCTGTCACAGGTACATGTCCGTGGGAGAATCCCTTGGTTTTCATAGTCTGTATTTGTTTGCAGAATTCTTACAGCATCACATTAACTCTCCCTAAGCCAGTTCCTATTTGACCAGAAAGCGAAAGCCTTTGAAGCCTTTAAACATGTTGAAGCCCTTCAGTTTAAGCTTCATGGCACCAGAGAAACCTACAAGAAAGGGTGGTAGACAGCGTCATGGCAACACCTCAAGAGATTTGCCTCCTGACCTCTATGAGCTGTACAAGACAGATCCAGAGGAGGACTACAATCAGCGAAAAACTCGAATCCAATGGATTCGAAGATATTGGGCAGAACAGTGGTTCAAGTACAGGTTCGTGACCCAGGAGTATGCTGAGAAGAATGCCATCAAACGACCATGGGGAGACATTCTATACAGAAATCTTCAACCCAAGTCCAGAGCTGAAGCCATTGAACAAGGCTTCTATCCTTGCATGGTCCGTGGACCACAGCCTACGGATGCAGAGCCATCTTCATTACTGTGGTGCCGCGATGATAATTTGTTCAAGCGCAACCTTCAGTTTGCCAGGAACTCGGCCAAAGAGAACAAGAAGTCACGAGGCTTAGACTTCAATCCAGGCCCCTCTGCTCCTCGTGCTGATGGCACACGCGAAGCTGAACCCAATCTTGTTGGGCCCTTCTACAACCTGGAAGGTCTCATCACTCATATCATGGTTCAAGGGACAACCGTGGATGAGCCTGCAGATGACGCTGAATCTGATGAAGCGCCTGCACCGCCGAAGCCAAAGGAACTGAAGAAGCCTAAAGCTTCGAAGCCTGCTCCTGCACCAAAGGTCTTACAGGCGAAGCCTCTGGCCACTGCACCTCCTGAACACAGTGTGCAGTCTGAAGATTTGTCACGCATCTCCAAGCCCTCGAGAGTAAAGATGCCCTTGCAACCCACCAGCCAAGAACTGACTGCTGCTGCTATTCTGCGCAACGACGCCATTGATCTGTCAAGCAATGAAGATCTTGCAGATGACGCTCTTGAGCAACTGATCAAGAGCAAAGAAGAAAGCAGGAATCTTTAATGATTTGCCTCTCTTTGACGTAGCAATCCTTCACAACTTCATTGATGAGTGGTTTGAAACCCCCAATCTCAGCTTTGATGATATGCAACTTCCAATTGGCCTCAGCGTTGCTTTCACTGGCGCCATTTCTTCTGAGCTAGCTCTAGCTCAGGGCATCGTTGAACTGAAGCAAAAGACCGACTATGAGAAAGCTCAGTTCAAGCAGCACATGGCAAAGCTCAGCGTGCAAGATGTCAAGAACTTCAAGACTATGCTGCACGAGCTCAAGGAAGCCTTTCTCAAGAAATGCGAAGAAGCTAAAGGTTCTCGTGAGCGCATGAAGAGTCTGGCTGACAAGTGCGTGCAAGCCTACAATGAAGCTGAAAAGCGCAAGGCTCTTGGGCGTCCTGGCATCGATCCCAGAATGGCTGCAAAGAAGAAGAAGAAGCTAGTTGTGGCCGAACTCGAAGCAACAAGGCAGGAAGCACATCCCATTGTCTTCCCAGCCAGTATGACAGGCTCGAAGCCTAAGGTCCCCATAGTGGCTTCAGAATTAAAGAAGACAAGGGCTGCCGAGGCTGAAGACAGAAAGAGCAAACATCCTGAAGCTTCTGATGTCGCTCCCTCCAAGAAGAAGCACAAAACCAAGGAAGATCGGGCTGCTCCCACAGAGCCCCTTATTGTTGATCCCATCTCGGTTGCTCGTCCTGCCTCTTTGCATCAAGAATGACAGATGGTAATTCATGAGCCTGCTTCCACAGAGGCTCCTGAAGCTAAAGACATTCTAGCAGTTGACCCCACCACTGCTGAAGACATTGGTCACCATGACAATGTTGAAGATGATGAAGTCCTTCCTCAGATCGAGCACCAATTGGTATCATCCCTGTGCTTACGCACAACGAACTCATCAGCATTCGTCCTCTGACGCCAACTGCTCAAGATGCATCGTGGCTGATCACCCACAGAGACAAGACACTCCAAGCTCTCCCCAACCGCAAGCTACCCCAACAATGCAAGATGATGATGACTTTGTGGCCCAGCACACTCCATCTCCACAAGCGTCGCCCGTGTTACGCAGGCTTCGCAAAGGACCAAGGCCCCAAGTCCCTCTTTCGAGCGTTTCAGAAGGAGAAGTGCACCACCAATCTATTGCACGTCAGGTGTTCCCCGAAGGCACTCCTACTGTGAACGTTTTTGAGTGTGAAGCTAAAGTTGCTGAAGACAATCCGGCTGCATCAGCCGAAGAAAAACAAGCAGAAGAACGTGTCCCTACTTCCCCCATCACTGAAGAAGCTATTCCTGAAGTGAACGTGTCAGTGCCCGACCCTCCAGCTCCTCAAGTGGAGGTTGAGAATCCTGAGGCTGCCACCACTAACACCACTAAAGCCAATGACGTGGTCATGGCTGAAGACACTGTGGAGCCTGCACCTAACACTGTGCTAGAGGCCAATGAAGCCAATGATGCACCTGCAACAGATGTGCAGCCTGACGCCTTTGTTGATGCCACTGCTCCTGTTCCGCCACCAAGGCCACATACTATTGAGCAAGCATACAACTATGGTCAGCTCATCACTGTCAAATGGCCTCTTCTTGTTCCTCCACCTACTGCTGGTCCCCAATTTGACTATCACGTCGAACGCAGGCCTCAGGTTCAGAAGCCAATGCCAAGGCTGCCTAGGTTTCCAGGCACTGCATCTGCACCCGGATCGTTCAATATCAATGGCTTCAAAGCACACAACACCTTCTTCAATAGCGCCAAGAACCCCTACTCAAAGGCAAGAATATCTTCTGATCGGTTCTGGAGCTATCAGCAGCGCAGTTATTACTCATGCGTCTTGTACAATCAAGGTCGCATTTTCCCTATATGCGTCTTGACACTGAAGCCATAACTGGTCTGCCCTGTTTGGAAGAAGCGCTGGATTGCTTCAGAGAATCTGGTTTGTTGCAGTTCGTCATTGACAAGGAGCACTGGAATGAAGAATTGTTGCTCCAATTCTATGCCACTCTTCATATTCGTGGCTACAACAGGGATCCGAAGACTTGGGTCCTTGAGTGGATGACAGGCAATGTTCATCACGAAGCCAAAGCCTTTTATATCATTGAGCTCACTGGCCTGCCCACTCCAGGAGATCTTTATGAACCTGGTTGTCAGCTTCACAGTGCTGCTATGGAAAGCATTTTTCACAAGCCTGAACCCAACATGAGTCAGATGCTTAGCATGATGAAGCCTTTGCCTCCAGATGCTGAATATCCTAAGGAGTTCTTTGTTGAAGACCTTAGTATTTGCCACACACTATCTATCACATCATAAGGCGAACTCTCTGGCCCATCAAAGGACATTCTCCACATGCAAAGCTGGAAGGTGCAATGAAGATTTTGGTCTTCCATATTCTTCACGGCAAAAGCTTCAATGCATAAGACTTCTTCATCCGCCAACTTGCTGCATCCGGATCTGATCTCTTTGGCTTGAAGTTTTACGCCCCATGGATTATGCGTCTGATCAAACTACACTCAGCTGTCATCTATCAGCCCTCTGCTCGCAATCATCGGATTTTTCTGCCTGACGTCGACATGTCAGTTGAAGCCATCTATCCAGAGCCTGCCATGGAGCCCCTTAGTCTTCAGAATGCTGATAAGCAAAGTTTCTCTCAACACATTGAAGGCGACCCAGTAGTCACTCGTGTTTATCCTCTGGCTGGTACTACCCGTGCACCTCATCGTGCCCTCACTGAAGCCACTGAAAGCACCATTGCACAACAGCCCAAGAAGCGATCCCGTGTTCTCAATGACCGAGAGCTTCTGGTTGCCCTTCATCAGAAACAGGATAAGCATCATGACTGGCTGAAGCGCCAAATGCAAAGCCTCTTAGTGGACGTAAACCGGATTCACAACCTTGCCACCAAGAATGCCTTTGTCGCCCATGAAACTTGTCGGCGTACATGGAAAGGGCTGACGCTTATGAGTTCTGAAGATGATCTTCAATAGGATGGTTTCTCTGAATGCTTCAAGTTTGACTCAACACCTCCAAGAAGGACCTTGCTGCGGCGTACTCTGTCTCTTGAAGACTCTGAGTTCTCCTCCTCTGCTGCAACAGTGAATGCACGTGTCATCGATGAAGAAGACGATGCTACTTCACCACCTTCGGCGCGAATCACCACTGCACCGAGTTCGTCTGCACCGCCAACCAACTCCAACGACCCTGCTGCTTCACCAACTCCTCATGGGAACGAGTAGGTGCTCTATGTCTTCAAACCTTTTTGGTCCTTACTGACAAAAGGGGGAGAAGCATATGAGTTTGATAGTCTTCAAGCGGGTCCATATGGGCGGTGGTTTTATATTTTACCTAGTGTTTACAACTCTCGCGTTTTGATACATTTGGTTCTTTGAGTTGTAACACTCAAACTCGATGGTCGTCTGCTACTTATTTGCTTTTCTGTGATGCAATGATAAATTCTGCATGTGCAACGATAAATTCCGCACTTAAATCATTTTGCAGACGTCCATTTTTCATTATGCATGTCATTATCTTCACATACTTTTCATGCATGATGAATTGTCATCATAAGTTGAAGAGGATCTCCACAAGTACAACCTGCCATGTGCATTTGCATACCAAAAGCAAATTACTTATATGCACATCTTCAGGGGGAGCCTTTGCCACTTATGAAGACAATAACCTATCCTTTACAATTTCACATATTTTATTCCCTGTTGAAAACTTCAACTAGTTTGTCATCAATCACCAAAAAGGGGGAGATTGTAAGTGCATCTAGTGCCACCCCTAGTTGGTTTTGGAGTATTGACGACAAACCTAGTTGAGGGACTAATGTGTTTGTGAGAATTGCTAACACAGGTAGAAGTCCCTCATTGATTCGGTTTTCCTACCAGAGATGACCCCTAAAAATGTAAGAAGACATTGTAGTCAAAGGTGGTATGTGAAGACATTCACATTGAAGACTGTGACAAGAGAAGACATCTAATGAAGACTATGGAGCGCGAAGACTTAGTTCTTTCGTCGTTCTTTTTCTTCTTTGTTGAGTCATAGGAACCACCATACTGTTAAGTGGGGTCCAAGTGAACCAGTCAGAATGACTGAAGTGATGCTTAACCAAAATCCTATGTCTTCGAGTGAAGACTATGAGAGCAAATCTTGTCCAGAGTTGGATAAGTCAGCTTTGCTTGTAGCTCAAGTAAAGTTGCCGTGTGTGTTTGAAATCTGACCGTTGGAACACGTGTCAGTTCCTTAGTGACCAAGGGTCATTTCGGACAAATCAGGTCGGGTTGCCTAGTGGCTATAAATAGCCCACCCCCTACAACCATAAACGGTTGGCTGCTCAGAGTTAGTGCACGACTTTTGTCGTTTGAGAGCAACCCACCTCGAAGCCTTTGAGAGAGAATTCCTTGCGAGGATAAAGCCCTAAACACCCAGAGCCAAAGAGTGTTAGGCATCACTTAAGTCTTCCTGTCTGTGTGATCTGAAGACTTATTACTCTTGAGGACTGTGAATCCTCCAGCCGGTTAGGCGTCGCGTTCTGAGCATCCAAGAGTCATTGTGGATTGCCAGTGAACGAAGTTTGTGAAGGTTTGGAAGTCTACCTTGAAGACTTACCAGAGTGATTGGGCGAGGACTAGGTGTCCTTAGCTCAAGGGGAATAAGGTGAAGACGAGGTCTTCTGAGTTGAATCTCAGCCTCCCTAACTAGACGTACAGTTGTCACAGCAACTGGAACTGGTCCAACAAATCATTGTCTTCAATGAGTCACTGGTTTCATCCTTCCCTTCCCTTTACTTACTGTTGGTCCTTGTGAAGTCATTGTATGATTGCTTTATCTTTTGTCTTCACTGAGTGACTGCTTGTTCTGATTGGCTTCACAATATCTTCCTACCTGATCTTTACTGCCTAGCTGCTATTAGTCATTGTGCTTTCACTCCATTGAATACTTGACTATGGTTTGCCTAGTGTAGTCTACCTTCCGCTGCATGGTAATAGGTTTATTTCTATCGTTTGTCTTCGAAACTTCCATGTTTTGAACACTTTCATAAAAATCGCCTATTCACCACCTTTAGTCGATCACTAGTACTTTCACCGGTGTTTCGCGTTTTCGGGCAGACGAACCGGAGGGGGAAAGTTGCCTGTTCGCTATTCTAGGGATGCGTGGCGGATGAACGGGCTGTGTATCCGGATTCGTCTCGTCGTTCTGAGCAACTTTCATGTTGAAAATAATTTAATCCGAGTTACCGATTAAAATATATGATTTTCTAAAGATTTTATTATTATTCTGAAATTATTTTTAATTCGAAAATAAATGCTAAATTGCTAGGCGCACCCAGCACAGTGTACACAAAAGTGTACTCGGTGGCTGACAGGTGGGCCAGAGGGACCTAGTTGACCAGTCAACGTTTGACTGGTCAACAGGGGTGGGACCCTGCTGTCATTGACTGTTTTAGTTAATTAGGGTTTAGGTTAATTAGTTAGGCTTAATTAGGTGTTTTAGTTTAATTGATCAAAATTAATTAAGTTAATTAATCCTTTAATTAATTAATTAATTAATTTAATAATTTTATTTATTATTTATCTATTTTAATCCCTTTTTTTATAAATCGTTCTGGAGGTGGGGCCTATCTGTCATAGGCCCACAGGGGTTAAACGGGGCGTGGCTAACGGGCGCAGATGCCCGATATTGGGCGAAGGCCGCAACCCGATGCGGCGAGGCATGCAGGACCACGGCAAGCGACGCCAGCTGTGGTCAGGGAGGCGTCGAGCAGCAGGTGGCGGCGGCGCTGCGTTGGGGACCCGGTACAGGAGTCCCCAGGACGCGCGGATGCGCTCTCTAGAGCGTCCGCATCGCGGCGCGTCCAGCGGTAGCGGTGGCGTGGCCGGAGATGTCCGGCAGTGACAACGACGAGGTCCGTGGCATAGGAGGCTGCAGTAGGGCGGGCCAGGCCGACGCATGCGTGCGAGGGTGCAGCCGGACGCGACGGCCGGGCTGCAGCGGCGCGGGGTATCGCGTGGAGGCATGGCTAGCAGGGAGGCGCGGAGGAGAGGGCAGTAGTGAGCAGATGCGGACGGCGGGGTGCGCGGCGCGGTCTTCGAGGGGGCGAGGCAGCGGAGAGGGGAAGAGGAGGCTGAGGGCCTCACCGCGAGCCGTAAGGGAATGGCAGCGGTTGTCGGGGAGGAAGACGGGGACGACGTGCGATGAGGCGACGCCGGTGCGGTTGAGGCCGGGGAAGCGATCCGGTGAAGCCCGGCGGTGTCGTGGCGGCTCGGGTCGGGGGCGACGGTTGCCCAGACTGGATCTGCGCGGGGCGGAGGCTTTGAGGAGGCGGGCGTCGGCGACGGCGGGGGCAGCGCGGCGATGGCGACGCGGTCGTCGGGGTTCAGCGACGAGGGCGGAGGCGCCATGGCGCGCGACGACAGGGGGGGTCGGGGGCGTCGGTTGCCCCCCGATCCAGATCCGTTCGTGGGGGTGGGGGAGCGAGGAGCGAGAGGGGTTGTGGGGGGCGCGAGTGGGAGGGTGCGGTGCTAGGGTTTGGGTGGTGGGGCGGTTAGTAGCCTGGGGGGTTCGGCGCGGGTGGGCTGGCATGATGGCCAAGCTGGGCCAAGGCCCAGCGGGGGGGAGGGGGTTCCTTGTGTTTTTTTGTTCTTTTTTTGTTTTTGGTTGTTGTCTTTTCTTTTTCTGTTTTATTTTAGTTTCTTTTAATTTTTAGTTTTTACAAAAATCACCACTAGTACCTAAAGTAGTATTTTAAACAAACTGCTATTACATCAATTCTTAACCCATAATAAAATATCTTAGTATTTTATAAAATCCAATAGGTATTTGTTTAATTGTTTTCACTACTATTTTAATTAGTTTAGATCCCTTAAACATTTTATCAAGGATTGGTTTCTCCGTTGTATTTACGCATGATTTATTTGACCCACCTTGAACATTTTGGTTTCATTGTTTGAAAACTTTTATTATTTTCCTTTAATTGAATTTGAATTTGAATCGGTTTCGAACTAACACGAGATTAGCGGTAATAATCGAAGTGACGTGGCATCATTTGTAGAGAATTACTGTAACTTAATTATCCGGGCATCACAATTGGTATGTTACTTGTCCGAGCTTCGATCGTTGGTATCTCAATACCTAGTTCAATCTTGTTACCGGCAAGTCTCTTTACTCATTCCGTAATGCTACATCCCGTAACTAACTCATTAGCTACCTTGCTTGCAAGGCTTATATTGATGTGCATTACCGAGAGGGCCCAGAGATACCTCTCAGACAATCGGAGTGACAAATCCTAATCTCGATCTATGCCAACTCAACAAACACCATCGGAGACACCTGTAGAGCACCTTTATAATACATTGTGACATTTGGTAGCACACAAAGTGTTCCTCCGGTATTCGGGAGTTGCATGATCTCATAGTCATAGGAACATGTATAGTTATGGAGAAAGCAATAGCAACAAACTAAACGATCATCGTGCTAAGCTAACGGATGGTTCAAGTCAATCACATCATTCTCTAATGATGTGATCCCGTCAATCAAATAACAACTCGTGTATATGGTTAGGAAACATAACCATCTTTGATTCAACGAGCTAGTCAAGTAGAGGCAAACTAGTGACACTCTGTTTGTCTATGTATTCACACATGCACTAAGTTTCTGGTTAATACAATTCTAGCATGAATAATAAACATTTATCATGATTAAGTAAATATAAATAACAACTTTATTATTTTCTCTAGGGCATATTTCCTTCAGTCTCCCACTTGCACTAGAGTCAATAATCTAGTTCACATCGTCATGTGATTTAACACCAATAGTTCACATCTTTATGTGATTAGTTCACATCTCCATGTGACTAACTCCCAAAGGGTTTACTAGAGTCAATAATCTAGTTCACATTGTTATGTGATTAACACCCAAAGAGTGATCATGTTTTGCTTGTGAGAGAAATTTAGTCAACGGGTTAGCCACATTCAGAGCCGTATGTATTTTGCAAATTTTCTATGTCTACAATGCTTTGCACGGAGCTACTCTAGCTAATTGCTCCCACTTTTGATATGTATCTAGATCGAGACTTAGAGTCATCCAGATCGGTGTCAAAGCTTGCATCGACGTAACTATTTATGACGAACTCTTTGTCACCTCCATAACCGAGAAACATTTCCTTATTCCACTAAGGATATTTTTGATTGCTGTCCAGTGATCCACTGTTGGATCACTATTGTACCCTCTTGCCAAACTTATGGTGAGGTACACAATAGGTCTGGTACACAACATAGCATACTTTATAGAACCTATGACTGAGGCATAGGGAATGACTTTTCGTTCTCTTTCTATTTTTTTCCGTGGTCGGGTTTTGAGTCTTTACTCAACTTCACACCTTGCAACACAGGCAAGAACTCGTTCTTTGACTTTTCCATTTTGAACCACTTCAAAATCTTCTCAAGGTATGTACTCATTGAAAATATGTCAAGCGTCTTGATCTATCTCTATAGATATTGATGCTCAATATGTAAGTAGTTTCATCGAGGTCTTTCTTTAAAAACTCTTTTCAAACACTCCTTTATGCTTTCCAGAAAATTCTACATTATTTCCGATCAACAATAAGTCATTCACATATACTTATCAGAAATGTTGTAGTGCTCTCACTCACTTTCTTGTAAATACAGGCTTCACCGCAAGTCTGTTTAAAACCATATGCTTTGATCACTTTATCAAAGTATATATTCCAACTCCGAGATGCTTGCACCAGTCCATAGATGGATCACTGGTACTTGCACACTTTGTTAGCACCTTTAGGATTGACAAAACCTTCTTGTTGCATCATATACAACTCTTCTTTAAGAAATCCATTAAGGAATGCAGTTTTGACATCCATTTGCCAGATTTCATAAAATGTGGCAATTGCTAACATGATTCGGATAGACTTAAGCATCGCTACGAGTGAGAAATCTCATTGTTGTCAGCATCTTGAACTTGTCGAAAACCTTTTGCGACAATTCGAGCTTTGTAGATAATAACACTACTATCAGTGTCCGTCTTCCTCTTGAAAATCCATTTATTCTTAATGGCTCATGGGAAAGTCAATCAAAGTCCATACTTTGTTCTAATACATGGATCTCATCTCAGATTTCATGGCTTCAAGCCATTTCTCGGAATCCAGGCTCATCATCGCTTCCTCATAGTTCGTAGGTTCGTCATGGTCAAGTAACATGACCTCCAGAACAGGATTACCGTACCACTCTGGTGCAGAACGTATTCTGGTTGACCTACGAGGTTTGGTAGTAACTTGATCTAAAGTTTCATGATCATCATCATTAACTTCCTCACTAATTGGTGTAGGAATCACTAGAACTGATTTCTGTGATGAACTACTTTCCAATTCGGGAGAAGGTACAATTACCTCATCAAGTTTTACATTCCTCCAAATCACTTCTTTCGAGAGAAACTTCTTCTCTAGAAAGGATCCATTCTTAGCAACGAATATATTGCCTTCGGATCTGTGATAGAAGGTGTACCCAACAGTTTCCTTTGGGTATCCTATGAAGATGCATTTCTCCGATTTGGGTTCGAGCTTATCAGGTTGAAACTTTTTCACATAAGCATCATAGCCCCAAACTTTAAGAAACGACAGCTTAGGTTTATTGCTAAACCATAGTTCATATGGTGTCGTCTCAACTGATTTAGATGGTGCCCTATTTAACGTGAATGCAGCTGTCTCTAATGCATAACCCTAAAACAATAGTGATAAATCGGTAAGAGACATCATAGATCGCACCATATCTAATAAAGTACGGTTATGACGTTCGGACACACCATTACGCTGTGGTGTTCCAGGTGGCGTGAGTTGCGAAACTATTCCGCATTGTTTCAAATGAAGACCAAACTCGTAACTCAAATATTCTCCTCCACGATCAGATCGTAGAAACTTTTTTTCTTGTTACGATGATTTTCCACTTCACTCTGAAATTCTTTGAACTTTTTCAAATGTTTCAGACTTATGTTTCATCAAGTAGATATACCCATATCTGCTCAAATCATCTATGAAGATCAAAAAATAATGATACCCACCGCAAGCCTCAACACTCATCGGATTGCATACATCAGTATGTATTATTCCCAATAAGTCAGTTGCTTGCTCCATTGTTCCGAAGAACGGAGTTTTAGTCATCTTGCCCACGAGGCATGGTTGGCAAGCACCATATGATTCATAATCAAGTGATTCCAAATGCCCATCAACATGGAGTTTCTTCATGCGCTTTACACCAATATGACCTAAACGGCAGTGCCATATATAAGTTGCACTATCATTATTAACTTTGCATCTTTTGGCTTTAATATTATGAATATGTGTATTAGTATGATCGAGATTCAATAAACCATTCACCTTGGGTGTATGACCTCAGAAGGTTTTATTCATGTAAACAGAATAACAATTGTCCTTGACTTAAATGAATAACTGTATTGCAGTAAACATGATCCAATCACATTATGCTCTACGCAAACACCAAATAACATTTATTTTAGGTTCAACCCTAATCCCGAAGTTAAAGGGAGTGTGCGATGGTTATCTTATCAACCTTGGAATCACTTCCAACTCACATCATCACCTCGCCCTTAAATAGTCTCTGTTTATTTTGCAACTCCCGTTTTGAGTTACTACTCTTAGCAACTGAACTAGTATCAAATACCGAGGGGTTTGCTATAAACACTAGTAAAGTACACATCAATAACATGTATATCAAATATACCTTTGTTCACTTTGCCATCCTTCTTATCCGCCAAGTATCTAGGGCAGTTCCACTTCCAGTGACCATTTCCTTTGCAGTAGAAGTACTCAGTTTCAGGCTTGGGTCTAGCTTTGGGCTTCTTCATGGGAGTGGCAACTTGCTTGCCATTCTTCTTCAAGTTCCCTTTCTTTCCCTTGCCCTTTTAATTGAAACTAGTGGTCTTGTCAACCATCAACACTTGATGCTTTTTCTTGATTTCTACCTTTGCCGATTTCAGCATCGTGAAGAGCTTGGGAATTACTTTTGTTATCCCTTGCATATTATAGTTCATCACTAAGTTCTAGTAACTTGGTGATACTGACTAGAGAACTTTGTCAATTACTATCTTATCTTGAAGATTAGTCCCACTTGATTCAAGCAATTGTAGTACCCAGACAATCTGAGCACATGCTCACTAGTTGAGCTATTCTCCTCCATCTTGTAGGCAAAGTACTGTCAGAGGTCTTCTACCTCTCGACACGGGCATGAGTATGAAATACCAATTTAAACTCTTAGAACATCTTATATGCTTTGTGGCGTTCAAAAAGTTTTGAAGTCCCGGTTCTAAGCCATAAAGCATGGTGCACTAAACTATCAAGTAGTCATCATACCGAGCTTTACCAAACGTTCATAATGTCTGTATCTGCTCCTGCAATAGGCCCGTCACCTAGCGGTGCATCAAGGACATAATTCTTCTGTGCAGCAATGAGGATAATCCTCAGATCATGGACCTAGTCCGCATCATTGCTACTATCATCTTTCAACATAGTTTTTCTCTAGGAACATATCAAAAATAAATGGGGAGCTACATTGCAAACTATTGATCTACAACATAGTTATGCAAATACTATCAGGACTAAGTTCATGATAAATTAAAGTTCATTTAATCATATTACTTAAGAACCCCCACTTAGATAGACATCCCTCTATCATATAAATGATCACGTGATCCAAATCAACTAAACCATGTCCGATCATCACGTGAGATGGAGTAGTTTTCAATGGTGAACATCACTATGTTGATCATATCTACTATATGATTCACGCTCTACCTTTCGGTATCCAGTGTTCTGAGGCCATATCTGCATATGCTAGGCTCGTCAAGTTTAAGACGAGTATTCCGCGTGTGCAAAACTGGCTTGCACCTATTGTATGTGAACATAGAGCTTATCACACCCGATCATCACGTGGTGTCTCGGCACGACGAACTGTCGCAATGGTGCATACTTAGGGAGAACACTTATACCTTGAAATTTAGTGAGAGATCATCTTATAATGCTACCGATGAACTAAGAAAAATAAGATGGATAAAGGATAAACATCACATGCAATCAAAATATGTGACATGATATGGCCATGATCATCTTGCGCCTTTGATCTCCATCTCCAAAGTACTATCATGATCTCTATCGTCACCGGCATGACACCATGATCTCCATCATCTTGATCTCTATCAACGTGTCATCACATGGTCGTCTCGCCAATTATTTCTCTTGCAACTATTGCTATCGCATAGCGATAAATTAAAGCAATTATTTGGCACTTGCATCTTATGCAATAAAGAGACAACCATAAGGCTTCTGTCAGTTGCCGATAACTTCAACAAAACATGATCATCTCATACACCAACTTATATCTCATCACGTCTTGACCATATCACATCACAACAAGCCCTGCAAAACAAGTTAGACGTCCTCTACTTTGTTGTTGCAAGTTTTACGTGGCTGCTACGGGCTGAGCAAGAACCGTTCTTACCTACGCATCAAAAACCACAACGCGGTATAGTGATTGCTTTTTGATCTTCAGAAAGAACCCTGTTCATTGAATCTGGTTCAACTAAAGTTGGAGGAACTAACACCCACCAGCCAACTGTGTGCGAAGCACGTCGGTAGAACTAGTCTCGCATAAGTGTACATGTAATGCCGGTCTGGTCCGCTTCATCCAACAATACTGCCGAATCAAGAATCAACTAGTGACGGCACGCAATATGTATATACCCATGCCCACAACTCCTTTGTGTTCAACTCGTGCATATAACATCTACGCATAAACCTGGCTCGGATGCCATTGTTGGGGAACGAAGTAATTTCTAAAAATTTCCTACGCACACGCAAGATCATGGTGATGCATAGCAAAAAGAAGGGAGAGAGTTGTCTACGTACCCTCATAGACCGTAAGCGGAAGCGTTATGACAACGTGGTTGATGTAGTCATACGTCTTCACGATCGACCGATCCTAGTACAGAAAGTACGACACCTCCGTGATCTGCACACATTCGGCTCGGTGACGTCCCATGAACTCACGATCTAGGAGAGTGTCGAGGGAGAGCTTCTTCAGCACGATGGTGTGATGACCGTGATGATGAAGCTATCGTCGCAGGGCTTCGCCTAAGCACTACAATGATATTACCGAGGTGGATTATGGTGGAGGGGGGCGCCGCACACGGCTAAGGGATCAATGATCAACTTGTGTGTCCATGGGGTGCCCCCGTATATAAAGGAGTGGAGGAGGGGGAGGGGCCGGCCTCTCTAGGCGCGCCCCAAGGGAGTCCAACTCCCACCGGGAGTAGGATTCCTCCCTTCCCTTTGTTGGTTCTTGGAGAAAAGGAAGGAGGAGGAAGATGGAAGGAAAGGGGGGGCGCCCCCCTCCCAATTCGGACTGGGCTTTGGGGGGGCTCCTTTGCTTCTTTTCCATCTATTCCACTAAGGCCCAATAAGGCCCATATACCCCCCGGGGGGGGGGGTTCCGGGAACCTCCCGGTGCTCCGGTATACTCCCGATTTCACCCGGAACCATTCGGATGTCCAAACATAGGCTTCCAATATATTGATCTTTGCGTCTCGACCATTTCGGGACTCCTCGTCATGTATGTGATCAAATTCGGGACTCCGAACTACCTTCGGTACATCAAAACACATAAACTCGTAATACCGATCATCACTGAACGTTAAGCGTGCGGACCCTACGGGTTCGAGAACTATGTAGACATGACCGAGACATGTCTCCGGTCAATAACCAATAGCGGAACATGGATGCTCATATTGGTTCCTACATATTCTACGAAGATCTTTATCGGTCAAACCGCATAACAATATACGTTGTTCCCTTTGTCATCGGTATGTTACTTGCCCGAGATTCGGTCTTTGGTATCTCAATACCTAGTTCAATCTCGTTACCGGCAAGTCTCTTTACTCGTTCCGTAATGCTACATCCCGTAACTAACTCATTAGCTACATTGCTTGCAAGGCTTATAGTGATGTACATTACCGAGAGGGCCCAGTGATACCTCTCCGACAATCGGAGTGACAAATCCTAATCTTGATCCATGCCAACTCAGCAAACACCATCGGAGACACCTGTAGAGCACCTTTATAATCACCCAGTTAAGTTGTGACGTTTGGTAGCACACAAAGTGTTGCTCTGGTATTCGGGAGTTGCATGATATCATAGTCATAGGAACATGTATAATTATGGAGAAAGAAATAGCAACAAACTAAACAATCATCGTGCTAAGCTAGCGGATGGGTCAAGTCAATCACATCATTCTCTAATGATGTGATCCCATTAATCAAATGGCAACTCATGTCTATGGTTAGGAAACATAACCATCTATGATTCAACGAGCTAGTCAAGTAGAGGCAAACTAGTGACACTCTGTTTGTCTATGTATTCACACATGTACTAAGTTTCTAGTTAATATAATTCTAGCATGAATAATAAACATTTATCATGATATAAGGAAATATAAATAACAACTTTATTATTGCCTCTAGGGCATATTTCCTTCACCAAGTGATTCATAATCAAGCGATTCCAGAAGTCCATCAGAATCGAGTTTCTTCATGCGCTTTACACCATTATGACCCAAACGGCAGTGCCACAAATAAGTTGCACTATCATTATCAACTCTACATATTTTGGCTTCAATACTATGAACATGTGTATCACTACTGTCAAGATTTAGTAAAAATAGATCACTCATCAAGGGTGCATGACCATAAAAGATATTACTCATATAAATAGAACAACAATTATTCTCCGATTTAAATGAATAACCGTCTCGCATTAAACAAGATCCAAATATAATGTTCATGCTCAACGCTGGCACCAAATAACAATTATTTAGGTCTAAAACTAATCCCGAAGGTAGATGTAGAGGTAGCGTGCCGACGACGATCACATCGACTTTGGAACCATTTCCCACGCGCATCGTCATCTCGTCCTTAGCCAATCTTCGCTTAATCTGTAGCCCCTGTTTCGCGTTGCAAATGTTAGCAACTGAACCATTATTAAATACCCAGGCACTAATGTGAGCATTAGTAAGGTACACATCAATAACATGTATATCAAATATACCTTTCACTTTGCCATCCTTCTTCTCCGCCAAATGCTTGGGGCAGTTCCGCTTCCAGTGACCAGTTCCTTTGCAGTAGAAGCACTAAGTGTCAGGCTTAGGTCTAGACTTGGGTTTCTTCCCTTGAGTAGCATCTGGTTTGCTGTTCTTCTTGAAGTTCCCCTTCTTCCCTTTACCCTTTTTCTTGAAACTGGTGGTCTTGTTGACCTTCAACACTTGATGCTCCTTCTTGATTTCTACCTCCGCAGCCTTTAGCATTGCGAAGATCTCAGGAATTGTCTTATCCATTCCTTGCATATTATAGTTCATCGTGAAGCTTTTGTAGCTTGGTGGTAGTGATTGAAGAACTTTATCAATGACACTATCATCAGGAAGATTAACTCCCAGTTGAGTCAAGTAGTTGTGGTACCCAGACATTCTGAGTATATGTTCACTGACAGAACTATTCTCCTCCATCTTGCAGCTATAGAACTTATTGGAGACTTCATATCTCTCAATACGGGCATTTGTTCGAAATATTAACTTCAACTCCTGGAACATCTCATATGCTCCATGACGTTCAAAACATCATTGAAGTCCCGGTTCTAAGCCGTAAAGCATGGCACACTGAACTATCGAGTAGTCATTAGCTTTGCTCTGCCAGGTGTTCATAACATCTGGCGTTGCTTCTGCAGTGGGTTTGTCACCTAGCGGTGCTTCCAGGACATAATTCTTCTATGCAGCAATGAGGATAATCCTCAAGTTACGGACCCAGTCCGTGTAGTTGATACCATCATCTTTCAACTTAGCTTTCTCTAGGAACGCATTAAAATTAAACAGAACAACAGCATGGGCCATCTATCTACAACAACATAGACATGCAAAATACTATCAGGTACTAAGTTCATGATAAATTAAAGTTCAATTAATCAAATTACTTAAGAACTCCCACTTAGATAGACATCTCTCTAATCATCTAAGTGATCACATGAACCATATCAACTAAACCATGTCCGATCATCACGTGAGATGGAGTAGTTTCCAATGGTGAACATCACTATGTTGATCATATCTACTATCTGATTCACGCTCGACCTTTCGGTCTCAGTGTTCCGAGGACATATCTGCATATGCTAGGCTCGTCAAGTTTGACCCGAGTATTCTGCGCGTGCAAAACTGGCTTGCACCCGTTGCATGTGAACGTAGAGCTTATCACACCCGATCATCACGTGGTGTCTCGGCACGACGAACTGTAGCAACGGTGCATACTCAGGGAGAACACTTATACCTTGAAATTTAGTGAGAGATCATCTTATAATGCTACCGCCAAACTAAGAGAAATAAGATGCATAAAGGATAAACATCACATGCAATCAATATAAGTGATGTGATATGGCCATCATCATCTTGTGCCTTTGATCTCCATCTCCAAAGCACCGTCATGATCACCATCATCACCGGCTTGACACCTTGATCTCCATCGAAGAAGCATTGTCGTCTCGCCAACTATTGCTTCTACGACTATCGCTACCGCTTAGTGATATAGTAAAGCAATTACATGGCGATTGCGTTTCATACAATAAAGCGACAACCATATGGCTCCTGCCAGTTGCCGATAACTGTGTTACAAAACATGATCATCTCATACAATAAAATTTAGCATCATGTCTTGACCATATCACATGACAACATGCCCTGCAAAAAGAAGTTAGACATCCTCTACTTTGTTGTTGCAAGTTTTACGTGGCTGCTACGGGCTGAGCAAGAACCGTTCTTACCTACGCATCAAAAACCACAACGCGGTATAGTGATTGCTTTTTGATCTTCCGAAAGAACCCTGTTCATTGAATCCGGTTCAACTAAAGTTGGAGGAACTAACACCCACTAGCCACCTATGTGGGAAGCACGTCGGTAGAACCAGTCTCGCATAAGCATACATGTAATGCCGGTCTGGTCCGGTTCATCCAACAATACCACCGAATCAAGAATCAACTAGTGACGGCAAGCAATATGTATATACCCACGCCCACAACTCCTTTGTGTTCTACTCGTGCATATAACATCTACGCATAAACCTGGCTCGGATGCCATTGTTGGGGAACGAAGTAATTTCTAAAAATTTCCTACGCACACGCAAGATCGTGGTGATGCATAGCAACGAGAGGGGGGAGAGTGTTGTCCATGTACCCTCGTAGACTGTAAGCGGAAGCGTTATGACAACGTGGTTGATGTAGTCATATGTCTTCACGATCGACCGATCCTCGTACCGAAAGTACGGCACCTCCGCGATCTGCACACGTTCGGCTCAGTGACGCCCCACAAACTCATGATCGAGCAGAGTGTCAATGGAGAGCTTCGTCAGCACGACGGCGTGATGACGGTGATGATGATGCTACCGGAACAGGGCTTCGCCTAAGCACCGCTACAATATGACCGAGGTGGATTATGGTGGAGGGGGGCACCGCACACGGCTAAGAGATCAAGGATCAACTTGTGTGTATATGGGGTGACCCCCTCCCCCGTATATAAAGGAGTGGAGGAGGGGGAGGGCCGTCCTTCCTATGGCGCGCCCCATGGGGAGTCCTACTCCCACCGGAAGTAGGATTCCCACCTTCCCTAGTTGGACTAGGAGTGGAAGGAAGGGGGAGAGAGCGGGAAGGGAAGGGCTTGAGGGAGGCACACTCCCTCCTAGGCCTCCCTCTATTCTCTCCCACTATGGCCCAATAAGGCCCATATACCTCCCGGGGTTTCTGGTAACCTCCCGGTGCTCCGCTATATGCCCGAAATCACCCGGAACCATTCCGTTGTCCAAATATAGTCATCCTACATATCGATCTTTATGTCTCGACCATTTTGAGACTCCTCGTCATGTCCGTGATCATATCCAGGACTCCGAACTACCTTCGGTACATCAAAACACATAAACTCGTAATATAGATCGTCACCGAACGTTAAGCATGCGGACCCTACGGGTTCGAGAACTATGTAGACATGACCGAGACACGTCTCCGGTCAATAACCAATACCGGAACCTGGATGCTCATATTGTTTCCTACATATTCTACAAAGATCTTTATCGGTCAAACCGCATAACAACATACGTTGTTCCCTTTGTCATCGGTATGTTACTTGCCCGAGATTCGATCGTCCGTATCTCAATACCTAGTTCAATCTCGTTACCGGCAAGTGTCTTTAGTCGTTCCGCAATGCTACATCCCGTAACTAACTCATCAGCTACATTGCTTGCAAGGCTTATATTGATGTGCATTACCGAGAGGGCCCAGAGATACCTCTCCGACAATCGGAGTGACAAATCCTAATCTCGATCTATGCCAACTCAACAAACACCATCGGAGACACCCGTGGAGCACCTTTATAATCACCCAGTTATGTTGTGACGTTTATTAGCACACAAAGTGTTCCTCCGGTATTCGGGAGTTGCATGATCTCATAGTCATAGGAACATGTATAAGTTATGAAGAAAGCAATAGCAACAAACTAAACGATCATCGTGCTAAGCTAACGGATGGGTCAAGTCAATCACATCATTCTCTAATGATGTGATCCCGTTAATCAAATGACAACTCATGTCTATGGTTAGGAAACATAACCATCATTGATTCAAGGAGCTAGTCAAGTAGAGGCAAACTAGTGACACTCTGTTTGTCTATGTATTCACACATGTACTAAGTTTCTGGTTAATACAATTCTAGCATGAATAATAAACATTTATCATGACACAAAGAAATATAAATAACAACTTTAGGCCCTGTTCGGCCATCCTCCGCGGAGCGGAGCGCGCGGAGCAGCGTTTAATCAACTCCGCAGATTATAACTGGATTGCCGCTCCGCTCCAGCGCGGAGCCGCGGAGCGGAGGGAATCTGAACGCGGCTTTATTATTGTCTCTAGGGCATATTTCCTTCAGCCTCCCACTTGCACTAGAGTCAATAATCTAGATTACATTGTAATGATTCTAACACCCATGGAGTCTTGGTGCTGATCATGTTTTGCTCGTGAGAGAGGCTTAGTCAACAGGTCTGGAACATTTAGATCGGTATGTATCTTGCAAATCTCTATGTCTCCCTCCTTGACTTGATCACGGATGGAATGGAAGCTTCTGTTGATGTGCTTGGTTCTTTTGTGAAATCTGGATTCCTTTGCCAAGGCAATTGCACCAGTATTGTCCCAAAAGATTTTCATTGGACCCGATGCACTAGGTATGACACCTAGATCGGATATGAACTCCTTCATCCAGACTCCTTCATTTGCTGCTTCTGAAGCAGCTATGTATCCCGCTTCACACATAGATCCCGCCATGACGCTTTGCTTGGAACTGCACCAACTGACAGCTCCACCATTTAATAAAAATATGTATCCGGTTTGTGACTTAGAGTCATCTGGATCAGTGTCAAAGCTTGCATCGACGTAACCGTTTACGACGAGCTCTTTGTCACCTCCATATAAGAGAAACATATCCTTAGTCCTTTTCAGGTATTTCAGGATATTCTTGACCGCTGTCCAGTGATCCACTCCTGGATTACTTTGGTACCTCCCTGCTAAACTGATAGCAAGGCACACATCAGGTCTGGTACACAGCATTGCATACATGATAGAGCCTATGGCTGAAGCATAGGGAACACCTTTCATTTTCTCTCTATCTTCTGCAGTGGTCGGGCATTGAGTCTGATACGGACACGGCTAATACATATGGTTTTGCTATTAAGACATTGCTATGTGTAGAAGGATTAAAAGTCAAGGAAATTAATGTGCCAAAAATATTCCAATCTAGTGGAGATGATACGGAGGTCAAGGGTATAATTGCCAGCACAGTCAAACATGCAGCTGCAGTACAAAAGATGAGTCTGTTTGGGTACAGAGGTGTGTTAACATGCAAAGATACTATAGCATCGGTAGACATGCACTCATGTAAGAAAGAGAGAAGGAGGATGTTCAACATGCATGCATTACGTGGGAAGGTGTGCTTCTTCATGCATGCAAAGACGTACTCATATACTAATACGTTTGATCAGTTTTTATTTGGCCAAGAGATTAGGAGGATCAGGCGCTTTCATGGAGGAGTCCTAATCGCTGATAATAACAAAGGAGTTTTGATCCAGTACTACTTTCATCATGTACGACCACCCGAGAAGGAATACCCATGGATGCCACGAGAGATCAGAAAATTACTTTCTTTGAAGGAAACAGGATGGGGTCCACCACCTGCTGTTTGCATCAAGACGCACCATCCAGTATTGAGATGTCGTCGTAGTTTCTTTTATTTCCTTATTAGTTTAAACCAAAAGTCGGTTGTTATGTTTGGAAAAGTCCAGAACATTTTTCTTTTGAATTAGAAGATGAGATAGATAGGATGCGGCCAGCCTGTTGGTCACGTCAAACATAGGAATTGGCTATATATAAAGCCATGGTGCGTCAGGTTTAGGGATAGGTTATGTTATGATGAAGTAGACACCGTCATGTGTTTCGGCCGTCAGCCATTACCGAGTTAAGAGAAATCTTGTCAAAATCTTTACTGGCGTGTGATTTCCTGCGACGCGTTGCGTAGGAGATTACAAGCTGAGCCCATACGGTTCGTCCACGTTATTCCTTCGGATCGAGGGGTTGGCGTGTTGTTTTTGCGAGGTTTGTGAACATCTTCGTAAACCCGCATCTAGTTCTTGTTGCGATGGAGTTTTGTGCCATGAAAGATCGGGCCAACAACGGACCGACCCTCATCACGAGGTTCGATCCACATCAGAGTCTGAATCAACTTCACACCTTGTAATACATGCAAGAATCCTTTCTTTGCCTGATCCATTTTGAACTTCTTCAAAACTTTATCAAGGTATGTGCTTTGTGAAAGTCCAATTAAGTGTCTTGATCTATCTCTATAGATCTTGATGCCCAATATATAAGCAGCTTCACCGAGGTCTTTCATTGAAAAATAATTATTCAAGTATCCTTTTATGCTATTCAGAAATTCAGTATCACTTCCGATCAACAATATGTCATCTACATATAATATCAGAAATGCTACGGAGCTCCCACTCACTTTATTGTAAATACAGGCTTCTCCAAAAGTATGTATAAAACCATATGCTTTGATCACACTATCAAAGCATATATTCCAACTCCGAGAGGCTTGCACCAGTCCATAAATGGATCACTGGAGCTTTCACACTTTGTTAGCACCTTTCGGATCGACAAAACCTTCCGGTTGCATCATATACAACTCTGCTTTAAGATTTCCATTAAGGAATGCAGTTTTGACATCCATTTGCCAAATTTCATAATCATAAAATGCGGCAATTGCTAACATGATTCGGACGGACTTAAGCATCGCTACGGGTGACAAGGTCTCATTGTAGTCAACTCCTTGAACTTGTCGAAAACCTTTTGCCACAAGTCGAGCATTGTAGATAGTAATATTAATGACAGCGTCAGTCTTCTTCTTGAAGATCCATTTATTCTCTATGGCCTGCCGATCATTGGGCAAGTCAACCAAAGTCCACACTTTGTTCTTATACATGGATCCCATCTTAGATTTCATGGCCTCAAGCCATTTTGCGGAATCTGGGCTCATCATCGCTTCCTCATAGTTCGTAGGTTCGTCATGGTCAAGTAACATGACTTCTAGAACAGGATTACCGTACCACTCTGGTGCAGATATTACTCTGGTTGACCTACGAGGTTCGGTAGTAACTTGATCAGAAGTTTCATGATCATCATCATTAGCTTCCTCACTTACTAGTGTAGGAATCACTGGAACTGATTTTAGTGCTGAACTACTTTCCAATAAAGGAGAAGGTACAATTACCTTGTCAAGTTCTACTTTCCTCCCACTCACTTCCTTCGAGAGAAACTCCTTCTCCAGAAAGGATCCATTCTTAGCATGAATATCTTGCCTTCGGATCTGTGATAGAAGGTGTACCCAACAGTCTCCTTTGGGTATCCTAGGAAGACACATTTCTTCGATTTGGGTTCGAGCTTATCAAGTTGAAGCTTTTTCACATAAGCATCGCAACCCCAAACTTTAAGAAACGACAACTTGGGTTTCTTGCCAAACCACAGTTCATAAGGTGTCGTCTCCATGGATTTAGATGGTGCCCTATTTAATGTGAATGCAGCTGTCTCTAAAGCATAATCCCAAAACGATAGTGATAAATCAGTGAGAGACATCATAGATAGCACCATATTTAGTAAAGTACGATTACGACGTTCCGACACACCATTGCGCTGTCGTGTTCCGGGAGGCGTGAGTTGCAAAACTATTCTGCATTGTTTCAGATGAAGACCAAACTCGTAACTCAAATATTCTCCTCCACGATCAGATCGTAGAAATTTTATTTTCTTGTTACGATGATTTTCCAGTTCACTCTGAAATTCTTTGAACTTTTCAAATGTTTCAGACTTATGTTTCAGGAAGTAGATATACCCATATCTTCTCAAATCATCTATGATGGTGAGAAAATAACGATATCCGCTGCGAGCTTCAATGTCCATTGGACCACATACATCAGTATGTATGATTTCCAATAACTCTATGGCTCGCTCCATTGTTCCGGAGAACGGATTTTTAGTCATCTTGCCCATCGGGCATGGTTCGCAAGTACCAAGTGATTCATAATCAAGTGATTCTAGAAGTCCATCAGAATAGAGTTTCTTCATGCGCTTTACACCATTATGACCCAAACGGCAGTGCCACAAATAAGTTGACCTATCATTATCAACTCTGCATCTCTTGGCTTCAATACTATGAACATGTGTATCACTACTATCAAGATTTAGTAAAAATAGACCACTCATCAAGGGTGCATGACCATAAAAGATATTACTCATATAAATAGAACAACCATTATTCTTTGATTTAAATGAATAATCATCTCGCATTAAACAAGATCCAGATATAATGTTCATGCTCAACACTGGCACCAAATAACAATTATTTAGGTCCAATGCTAATCCCAAAGGTAGATGTAGAGGTAGTGTGCCAACGGCGATCACATTGACTTTGGAACTATTTCCCACGCGCATCGTCACCTCGTCCTTAGCCAATCTTCGCTTAATCTGTAGCCCATGTTTCGAGTTGCAAATGTTAGCAACTGAACCAGTATCAAATACCCAGGCACTACTGTGAGCATTAGTAAGGAACACATCAATAACATGTATATCAAATATCCTTTCACTTTGCCATCCTTCTTCTCCACCAAATACTTGGGGCAGTTCCGCTTCCAGTGACCAGTTCCTTTGCAGTAGAAGCACTCAGTCTCGGCTTTAGGTCTAGACTTGGGTTTCTCGACTCGAGCAGCAACTAGCTTGCTGTTCTTCTTGAAGTTCCCCTTCTTCCCTTTGCCCGTTTTCTTGAAACTGGTGGTCTTGTTGACCATCAACACTCGATGCTCCTTCTTGATTTCTACCTCCGCATCCTTTAGCATTGCGAAGAGCTCAGGAATCGTCTTATTCATCCCTTGCATATTATAGTTCATCATGAAGCTTTTGTAGCTTGGTGGCAGTGATTGAAGAACTCTGTCGACGACACTATCATCAGGAAGATTAACTCCCAGTTGAGTCAAGTGGTTGTGGTACCCAAACATTCTGAGTATATGTTCACAGAACTATTCTCCTCCATCTTGCAGCTGTAGAACTTATTGGAGACTTCTTATCTCTCAATCCGGGCATTTGCTTGAAATATTAACTTCAGCTCCTGGAACATCTCATATGCGCTATGACATTCAAAACGTCGTTGAAGTCCCGGTCCTAAGCCGTAAAGCATGGCACACTGAACTATCGAGTAGTCATCAGCTTTACTCTGCCAGGTCTTCATAACATTTGGTGTTGCTTCTGCAGCGGGTTTGTCACCTAGCGGTACTTCCAGGACGTAATTCTTCCGTGCAACAATGAGGATAATCCTCAAGTTACGGACCCAGTCCGTGTAGTTGCTACCATCATCTTTCAACTTAGCTTTCTCTAGGAACACATTAAAATTCATCGGAACTACAGCACGGGCCATCTATCAACGACAACATAGACATGCAAAATACTATCAGGTACTAAGTTCATGATAAATTAAAGTTCAATTAATCAAATTACTTAAGAACTTCCACTTAGATAGACATCTCTCTAATCATCTAAGTGATCACATGATCCATATCAACTAAACCATGTTCGATTATCACGTGAGATGGAGTAGTTTTCAATGGTGAAGATCACTATGTTGATCATATCTACTATCTGATTCATGCTCGACCTTTCGGTCTTAGTGTTCCGAGGCCATATCTGCATATGCTAGGCTCGTCAAGTTTAACCCGAGTATTTCACGTGTGCAAAACTGGCTTGCACCCGTTATATCTGAACGTAGAGCTTATCACACCCGATCATCACGTGGTGTCTCGGTACGACGAACTGTAGCAATGGTGCATACTCAGGGAGAAAACTTATACCTTGAAATTTAGTGAGCGATCATCTTATAATGCTACTGCCGAACTAAGCAAAATAAGATGCATAAAGGATAAACATCACATGCAATCAATATGAGTGATATGATATGGCCATCATCATCTTGTGCCTTTGATACCCATCTCCAAAGCACCGTCATGATCACCATCATCACCGGCTTGACACCTTGATCTCCATCAAAGCATCATTGTCGTCTCCACAACTATTGCTTCTACGACTATCGCTACCGCTTAGTGATAAAGTAAAGCAATTACATGGCGATTGCATTTCATACAATAAAGCGACAACCATATGGCTCCTGCCAGTTGCTGATAATTGTGTTATAACACATGATCATCTCATATAATAAAATTTAGCATCATGTGTTGACCATATCACATGACAACATGCCCTGCAAAAACAAGTTAGACGTCCTCTACTTTGTTGTTGCAAGTTTTACGTGGCTGCTACGGGCTGAGCTAGAACCGTTCTTACCTACGCATCAAAAACCACAACGTGGTATAGTGATTGCTTTTTGATCTTCAGAAAGAACCCTGTTCATTGAATCCGATTCAACTAAAGTTGGAGAAACTGACACCCACCAGCCACCTGTGTGCGAAGCACGTCGGTAGAACCAGCCTCGCGTAAGCGTACTCGTAATGTCGGTCTGTGCCGCTTCATCCAACAATACCGCTGAATCAATAATCAACTAGTGACGGCAAGCAATATGTATATACCCACGCCCACAACTCCTTTGTGTTTAGCTCGTGCATATAACATCTACGCATAAACCTGGCTCGGATGCCACTGTTGGGAACGCAGTATTTTGAAAAAAATTCCTACGCACACACAAGATCATGGTGATGCATAGCAACAAGAGGGGGAAGAGTGTTGTCCACGTACCCTCGTAGACCGTAAACGGAAGCGTTATGACAACGCGGTTGATGTAGTCATACGTCTTCATGATCGACCGATCCTAGTACCGAAAGTACGACACCTCCGTGATCTGCACATGTTCGGTTCGGTGACATGCCACGAACTCACGATCTAGCAGCGTGTCGAGGGAGAGTTTTGTCAGCACGACGACACGATGACAATGATGATGATGCTACCGGAACAGGGCTTCGCCTAAGCACCGCTACGATATGACGGAGGTGGATTATGGTGGAGAGGGGCACCGCACACGGCTAAGAGATCAATGATCAACTTGTGTGTGTATATGGGGTGCCCCCTCCCCCGTATATAAAGGTGTGGAGGAGGGGGAGGGCCGGCCCTCCTATGGCGCGCCCCATGGGGAGTCCTACTCCCATCGGAAGTAGGATTCCCCCCTTCCCTAGTTGGACTAGGGGTGGAAGGAAGGGGGAAAGAGGGGGAAGGAAAGGGGGGGGGCGCCCCCCCACCCAATTCGGATTGGGCTTGAGGGGGGGGGCCTAGAACTCCCTCTCTTCTCTCCCAGTATGGCCCATATACCTCCCAGAAGGTTCCGGTAACCTCCCGGTGCTCCGGTATATGCCCGAACTCACCCGGAACCATTCCGATGTCCAAATATAGTCATCCAATATATCGATCTTTATGTCTCGACCATTTTGAGACTCCTCGTCATGTACGTGATCATATCCCGGACTCCGAACTACCTTCGGTACATCAAAACACATAAACTCATAATACCGATCGTCACCGAACATTAAGCGTGCGGACCCTATGGGTTCGAGAACTATGTAGACATGACCGAGACACGACTCCGATCAATAACCAATACCGGAACCTGGATGGTCATATTGGTTCCTACATATTCTATGAAGATCTTTATTGGTCAAACCGCATAACAACATACGTTGTTCCCTTTGTCACCGGTATGTTACTTGCCCGTGATTCGATCATCGGTATCTCAGTACCTAGTTCAATATTGTTACCGACAAGTCTCTTTAGTCGTTCCGTAATGATACATCCCGTAACTAACTCATTAGCTACATTGCTTGCAAGGCTTATATTGATGTGCATTACCGAGAGGGCCCAGGATACCTCTCCGACAATCGGAGTGAAAAATCCTAATCTGGATCTATGCCAACTCAACAAACACCATCGGAGACACCTGTAGAGCACCTTTATAATCACCCAGTTACGTTGTGATGTTTGGTAGCACACAAATTGTTCCTCCAGTATTCGGGAGTTGCATGATCTCATAGTCATAGGAACATGTATAAGTTATGGAGAAAGCAATAGCAACAAACTAAACGATCATCGTGCTAAGATAATAGATGGGTCAAGTCAGTCACATCATTCTCTAATGATGTGATCCCATTAATCAAATGACAACTCATATCTATGGTTAGGAAACATAACCATCATTGATTCAACGAGCTAGTCAAGTAGAGGCAAACTAGTGACACTCTGTTTGTCTATGTATTCAGACATTTACTAAGTTTTCGGTTAATACAATTCTAGCATGAATAATAAAATTTATCATGACATAAGGAAATATAAATAACAACTTTGTTATTGCCTATAGGGCATATTTCCTTCACAAAGAGGCGGTCCGGGGGGCAACCGAGGGGGGCACAACCCACTAGGGCGTGCATGGGCCTCCTGGCGCGCCCTGGTCGGTTGTGCTCCCCTCGGGGCACCCCCAGTCGTAGCCAGGGCCCGTTGTGTTCCTTCTAGCCCATAAAAGATCTCTGTAAAGTTTTGTGGCATTTGGACTCCATTTTATATTGATTTTCTATGATGTAAAAAACATGGAAAAAACAGCAACTGGCACTTGGCACTATGTCAATAGGTTAGTACCAAAAAATGATACAAAATTACTATAAAATGATTATAAAACACCAAAGATTGATAATATAATAGGATGGAACAATAAAAAATTATAGATACGTTGGAGGGTATCAACATCCCCAAGATTAACTCCTACACGTCCTCGAGTAGGGAAGTGATAAAAACAGAAATTTTGATGTGGAATGCTGCCTAACATGTCATATCATATTCTTTTGTTTATAGCTTGGACATTTGGACTTTTATATGGTTCAAAGCAATAGTCTAGTTTTGTCATGATAATTTAAATACTCAAGCATATCAACAAGCAACCATGTCTTTCAAAATATCAACGCTAAAATAAGTTATCCCTAGCCCATCATGCTCAGTCATTGATCCATTCATGAAACACACTCGCATATTATCTACACCCAATACTCAAGTACGACCATATTGCCTCCTAGTTGGCGCTTTTATAAGAGAAGATGGAGAATCAAATTCAAAATAAAAATTGCATAAAGTAAAAGAAAGGCCCTTCGCAGAGGGAAGTAGGGATTTCTAGAGGTGCCAAAGCTCAAAGCGAAAAACTTAGAGATAAAAACATTTTGGGAGGTGTATCCATCCCACCAACGAAAAACTTAGAGTTCCCAACACTTTCCATGCTAGATATATCATAGGCGGTTTCCAAACAGAAAATAAAGTTTATTCCTTTTTCCACCATAATTTCACTTTCCATGGCTAACCATATCCACGGGTGCCCTCCATACCAACACTTTCCAATGAATTTATTATTTGACAACATAAAGTAAATTCTTTTTTTTTTCATTTCGGGACTGGGCATCCCTAATACCTTTGCCTTACTCTCGTGCAATGACAAGTGAATAAACACTCATCTTGAGAATAACACATCTAGCATGGAAAATATTAACCACCCCTCACCGCTCCACGAGTGAAACGAGCACACAAAAGAGAAGTTTATTTTTCAAAATTAGAGATGGCACATGAAAATTTGCTTAGAACATCAAAAGAATACCGCATATAGGTAGATATAGTGGATCATATGGCAAAACTGGTTTAAAGGTTTTTGGATGCACTAGTAGTGATCATACTTAGTGCAAAATGAAGGCTAGCAAATGATTGAGAAGCGACCAACCAAGAAACGAATAATCTCATAAGCGAGCATTAAGCATAACTAACACCGAATAATGCACCATAAGTAGGATATAATTTCATTGCATAACTATTGACTTTCGTGCTTGCATAGGGAATCACAAACCTTAACACCTATATTCCTACTAAAGCATAATTACTCATCAAGATGACTCACATTTCACATCATCATATCTCAAAACTATTACTAAGAATCAATTTTATTTTGTCCAATGATCTTCATGAAAGTTTTTATTATATCCTTCTTGGATATCTATCACTTTGGGACTAATTTTCATATGTTGCTTTTCATAAGCTCAAACAAATATAAGTAAAGACCATGAGCATAATATTTCTTTCTCTCAAATTAATTTAAGTGAAGCAAGAGAGAATTTCTTGAAAATTTTACTAACTCTCAAATAAATCTAAGTGAAGCAAGAGAGCATTTATTCAAAAATACTAAGCACACTGTGCTCAAAAAGATATAATTGAAGCACTAGAGCAAGTCCATAACTCATAAAAAAATTAAGTGAAGCAAAGAGAGCAATTCTAACAAGTCATGAGATAATTTTGGCTTTCTCAAATAGGTGTGTCCAGAAAGGGATCAAGACTTAAAGCACAAAATAAAACAAGCAAAGATTCATATCATACAAGACGCTCCAAGCAAAACGCATAGTATATGACAAATAAAAATATAGCTTCGATTAAAATACCGATGGTCGTTCGAAGAAAGAGGGGATGCCACTCGTGGGCATCCCCAAGATTAGTTGGTTACTCATTTTTGGATAATATCTTGGGATGTCGGGGCATACCCAAGCTTAGGCTCTTCTACTCCTTATTCCTTCATCCATCGTAAGAACCCAAAACTTGAAAACTTCAATCACACAAAACTCAGCAAAACCTTCGTGAGATCCGTTAGTATAAGATAATAAATCACTATTATAAGTGCTGTATCAAACCAATTAATATTTTGTTCTTGCATTATAACTACTGTATTCCAACTTTTCTATGGCAAAAACTCATCAAAGAAAAGCATAGCGCCATCAAAATAAGCACACAACACAAAGAAAACAGAATCTGTCAAAACAGAACAGTCTGTAGCAATCTGACTATTTCGAATACTTCTTTAACTCCAAAAATTCTTAAAAATTAGGACGTCCTGAGAAATTTGTATATTGATCTACTGCAAGTGTAATGGGTATTTTATCTCTCTCTGGTGAGAAATGATAATTATTTTCACGAACGCAAAAGTTTCTGTTTTTCAGCAAGATCAAACAACTATCACCCAAGAAGATCCTAAAGGCTTTACTTCGCACAAACACTAATTAAAACATAAAAAACACAATAATAACAGTAGAATAATTATGCTAACACTCAAAAACAGGAAGCAAAAAGAAAAAATAAATTGTATTCATTGGGTTGCCTCCCAACAAGCGCTATAGTTTTACGCCCTTAGCTAGGCATAAAGCAAGGATCTAAGTTTTGTCATTTTTCTTCTTAACCTTCTTAGCTAGACATAAAGCTAGGGTTATGATGAACATCAATAGTTTTAAGTATAGGAGCATCATCAAGACTTAGATTCCCAACACAATTGAAAAATTCTTGGATACGTTCTTTTTCTCATAACGTTCCCTTGCCCCAAGATAAAAGTTTTAGCATCCAAATTGCCCATACGTCCAATATTAGGAGTTAGGCCATCATCTGTTGGTGCCATACCAAAATCACTCATGATTGCAAGCAAAGGATAGATTCAACGAGGAAACGGCGAACGAAAAGAGAGGCTAATAAAACGACAAATTCTTGTGAAGTGGGGGAGAGGAAACGAGAGGCAAATGGCAAATAATATAAATTGCGAGGAGATGAGATTTGTGATTAGGAACCTAGTATATGTTGAAGATCCTCCCTGGTAACGGCGCTAGAAATTCCTTTTGATGTCGCTTGAAGCTACGTCGGTATTTCCCAAAAGAGGAAGGGATGCTGCAGCACAACGGCGGTAGGTATTTCCCTCGGATATGAAACCAAGGTTATCGAAACAGTAGGAGAACCAAGCAACACAATGTAAACAACCCCTGCACACAAATAACAAATCCTCGCAACCCGACGTGTTAAAGGGGTTGTCAATCCCTTTTGGGTAACAGTGCCAGAAATTGGTGCGCGACGAGAGAAAGTTGTAATAGATTGAATAAATAGATCACAAATAAAATAAAGTGCAGCAAGTATTTTTGGGTTTTTGGATTAATAGATCTAAAAATAAAAGCAAATAAAATTAGATCGCAAAGGCAAATAATATGAGAAAGAGACCCGGGAGCCGTAGGTTTCACTAGTGGCTTCTCTCGAGAAAAATAGCAAACGGTGGGTGAACAAATTACTGTTGGGAAATTGATAGAACTTCAAATACTCATGACGATATCCAGGCAATGATCATTACACAGGCATCACATCCAAGATTAGTAGACCGACTCCTGCCTACATCTACTACTATTACTCCAGACATCGATTGCTATCCAGCATGCATCTGGTGTATTAAGTTCATGGAGAAACAAAGTAATGCAATAAGAACGATGACATGATGTAGACAAGATCTATATATGTAGAGATAGATCCCATCATTTTATCCTTAGTAGCAATGATACATACGTGTCGGTTCCCCTTCTGTCACTGAGATCAAGCACCGTAAGATCGAACCCACTACAAAGCACCTCCTCCCATTGCAAGATAAATAGATCAAGTTGGCCAAACAAAACCCAAATATCGGAGAAGAAATATGAGGCTATAAGAAATCATGCATAAAAGAGATCAAAGAAACTCAAATACTTTCGTGGATATAAAAAGATAGATCTGATCATAAACTCAAAGTTCATCGATCCTAACAAACACACAGCAAAAAGAGTTACATCATATGGATCTGCAAGAGACTATTGTATTGAGAATCAAGAGAGATAGAGGAAGCCATCTAGATACTAACTACGGACCCGAAGGTCTACAAAGAACTACTCACGCATCATCGGAGAGGCACCAATGGAGGTGGTGAACCCCATCCGAGATGGTGTCTAGATTGGATCTGGTGGTTCTGAACTCTGCGGCGGTTGGATCAATATTTCTTTGACTCCCCTAGGGTTTTTGGAATATTGGGGTATTTATAGAGCAAATAGGCGGTCCGGGGGGCACCCGAGGTGGGCACAACCCACTAGGGCGCGCTTGGGCCTCCTGGCGCGCCCTGGTAGGTTGTGCTCCCCTCGAGGCACCCCCAGGTGCAGCCAGGGCCCGTTGTGTTCCTTTTGGCCCATAAAAATTCTCCGTAAAGTTTTGTAGCATTTGGACTCCGTTTGATATTGATTTTCTGTGATGTAAAAAACATGGAAAAAACATCAACTGGCACTTGGCACTATGTCAATAGCTTAGTACCAAAAAATGATATAAAATGATTATAAAACATCCAAGATTGATAATATAACAGCATGGAACAATAAAAAATTATAGATACGTTGGAGACGTATCAAGTCCCGGGGGAGTTTTGTTTAGTTATTTGCATTTTTGAGTTTGGGATTGGGAATCCCTATTATCGCCCTTTTCTCGTGCGATGGCTCAAGTCGGGAGCACAGAGCATGCTACACTCTTGCTTGCCTACTATACATTTCCTGTTAAATAATGCAAAGTACTGAATTGCGGGAAAATGAATGCTCTTTATTCTACCTTATGCCACTCCCCTCGTCTCACCATAGCAAAGACTAGTTAGGAATGATTGGTACTCAGCCCTTGGTGGTTCGTCAAGCAAACCCCAGAATGGGACTTTGCAGTGGTGAGCAAAACTCTCTAGTGAGATGGTAAATGAATTTTCGTAAAGCTTAAATGACACCCTAGACTCACGGGGATGGAATTTAAATCCTTTGACAAATGATTCGGTAAGAGTGTGGCGTTGCTCACACTTATCTAAAATGTAGGGACAGAGACCAACATTGTGAACATATTGCTCAAATTTCTCTTTAATGCCCACACGCATCATATAATCATCGCAAGGCCATAAGCATGTTTTGGTGGCTGCATCTCGAATGGAACTTTCACTTGGTTCGACATAAGACAGACGAGCGGAGCTGTCACTAGAAGATGCCCCTGAGGTTCTCCTCCTCTAAGAACTCCTTCCAAATATGTTATCATGTTCGCGTACAATTTTCTGAAATTTTTTGAGTGACAAAAATTTATCAACAAAACTTTATAAGATTGATAGATACTACTCATAGGGATACATAGAGGCCACATCAAGCACTCAAACTACTTAGAACTCTAAGAATTCAACATGCAAACTCATCTACAGCAGCACCAAGAGTAGCTAATTATTCAAAATATAAACCACTAAAACAAAAACTAATTGGACAAATGGTGCAGTCTGGAGTCACATACCAAGCAACAATCCCCCGAATCAGTTTCAGAAACGGAGCTTCGAGCAAAGAGATCGAAATCCGTGGCCTTGAGAGCAAGAACACGAGAGAGAGAGCTAAGGGGAATTTTTTTTTCTGGAGGTAGGTGATGATGTGGTGTAAAGAGATTAGTGAGAGGGCCCACGTGGGGACCAGAACCCACCAGGGCGCGCCTGGGGGTCCTAGCGCGCCCAGGTGGGTTGTGCCCACCTGGTGCACCTCCCTCTGATATTATTTGCACTAGAAATTCAGAAATATTCAGAAAAATTGTATTAAATTTTCAGGGCATTCTGAGAACTTTTATTTTTGGGTCATTTTTTATTGCACGGAAAATTCATAAAACATACAAAACATGGCATTTTATTTTGTTTAACTAATAAAAACAAAAAACAAAAAGGGGGACAGAAAGCAGTGCTTACTAAATTCATCAACTTCATACCTCTCAAAAATGATCCATTAATAAGGTTGATCAAGTTTTATAAACAACCACTTTCGATTAGCATGAAACCTAAGAACTTTCGTAAATCACTAAGTTGCCTCAACGAGGATATGAATGTCCCGAACGATAAGCATTTCATATCTCTTTTTGACAGTAGTTAGTGGTAGTTGAAAACTTCGAATAGTGATTGTCGGAGATTTTTCAATAGCATTAATACCATTCACTTGGAACTGTTTCTTCGGAAAGTGCACCGTATGCTCATTACCATTGATATGAAAAGTGAACTTGCTTTTATTACAATCAATAACAACCCCTGCAGTATTCAAGAAGGGTCTACCAAGGATAATCGACATGTTGTCGTCCTCGGGCATCTCAAGTATACACAGTCATTTAAAATAGTAACATTAGCAACAACAACGGGCACATCCTCACAGATACCAATAAGTATGGCAGTTGATTTATCAGCCATTTGCAAAGGTATTTCAGTAGGTGTGAGTTTATTCAAATCAAGTCTTCTATATAAAGAGAAAGGCATAACACTAACACTAGCTCCTAAATCACACAAAGCAGTTTTCACATAATTCTTTTTGATGGAGCAAGGTATAGTTGGTATTCCTGGATCTCCAAGTTTTTAGGTACTCCATCTTTAAAAGTATAATTAGCAAGCATAGTGGTGATTTCAGCTTACGGTATTTTTCTCTTATTAGTGGTGATGTCTTTCATATATTTTGCAAAAGGAGGCATTTTCAAGATATCAGTCAAGCGAGTACGCAAAAAGACTGGCCTCAACATTTCAGCAAAGCATTCAAATTCTTCATCATCATCCTTTTTAGTCGACTTAGGTGGAAAAAGGAGGGTGCATCAAAAACTGTCTAGCTTGCTGCTCATACTAGTCAATTGAAAAGTGATGGCGCGTGAGGGGGAAGGAGAGGGGGTGGCGGCCGTGCCGCCGTCGGAACCACCTCCGCTAATTAAGCCGACGCGTGGGGGTGATGGTGTGGCTGCCTTGTCGCCATCACCGGGGCCGCCGCGGCCGTCAGGTTGTGCTGATTCTGGGTCAGACTTGGTTCTGGTTCAGAATCCGTCCGCCAGAACATTGGATTCAGTGCGTTGGAGGATCCGTTTCAAAGATGACCAGACGGTTGAGATCTGGCGGGATGGTTTCGTGTACGAGCACCCGCTGTCAAGATGGATGACGATGAGGGATGAGGAGCACGACATTCTGGCCGGACGGTACCTGCGAGATGGCGAAATGATTCAAACAGGTATGTGTTTGCATATTGATTTCTTCAAAATTCTTGTGCTAGATCGCTTGCAAGTTTCTTCTAGCGGGGAGGAGGAGATCGAGATCGTTGATCTAATCGCTTCAGAGCATCAAATCACGAGACGAATCCAGGGATTGGAGGAAGGTTCTGGGTGCTTGTTGATGACGAAGAAGAGGAGTCCGAGGATCGTCACTCGGCTGTAGCCAAGGAGCCAGTGAAGAACGGGTCTTTGTCATCGTTGGCGGCAGATGTTGTTGCGCCTTCATTCAATATCCTGCCGGGAAAGAGGTTCAAGGACAAGAGGAGCTCTGCGCCAAGACCGGCGGCGGGATACAAACCTGCGGCGCTGGCAATCAAGCCGTGGATAGGACCCCTCCCCAAGGTAAGTTTACCACATGCCACCTTATCGGATTTCTTTTCGGGAGGTCACCCGAAAAAAGAAAAAAGAAAGTGATTCCGGCGAAGGTTCACACGCCGCCGTCGGCCGTCGGTCCAGGCGAGATCCGGCCGGCGTGCGTTTGAACCAGATGTGTGCTAATGCTGGGATAGAGCTCGTTGCGCCGAGTCTGAGGCCGGGGCGGACTGGGTATGAGGCCTAATTCATTTGCCAGAGGCCAGACGCGAGCACCGTGGCCCATGGGGCTTTGCATGTGTCCGTGTCCTCCCATGCACGTACTACAATCGCGATCAGGAGGATCGCTAGGCCGGGGTTTCCTAAACTACTTCAGGGTCGCTCTAAGAGGATCCCTCTGCTTCTATCGATCGCATCGGTGATCATGGCAGGTCGCGGGAGGGGATTGCCGCCGCCGCACAAACCTGCGCCCTTGTCGCAAAAGCCGCCGCCGGTGGCTAGGGCCGCGCCTCCGCCCAAGGCTGCACCGCCCCTGGCCAAGGCCGCGCCGCTGCCCGCTAGGACTGGGCCATCTCCGTCCGGGCTTCCTCAGCACCGGTCGCCTCAGCCTCTGCAGCATGTCCAGCAGCAGCATCAAGTGCAGCAGCAGCAGGTGGTGCGGCATGGCCAACCAAGGGCACCGGACGCGGCTTATCCTGCGAGACGTTGAGGGGCCGACCCTGCCAGAGTTGCCGGTGGCAGGTATGCTGGCCGGGATCCTCTGCGTGGGCGTTGGGGCGATGATGGGTACAATGTCTATGGGGAAGGCCAACATCGTGGTTCCTCATCGACGGGAGGCGGGTGAGGGTATGCTTGGCAGAGTGATGGCACCATAGAAAAACCTTTTTACGGTCTCCCTGGAGGCTTTGTTGAGGGAGTATCTGGCCTAGATTACCGGTAGAGAGGCGGCTACAGAGGTCATCGTGGTGGTCGTGGTGGTCGGAACCGTTACCGCCAACCTCCACCGCCCGTCGTTGTGGAGCCGACGGCATCCTCGAAGGTGGTTGTTTCTGGACAGACGCCGGATTTGTCCGGTCAGGTTATGGAGGCGGTGACGTCACTGGCTAACACTGACGTACTTGTGACTGAGCCTGTGCCTATAGGAGCAGCTGGTGCCGCTGGCAAGTCTGATGCGGACAGAGCTTCCAAGTGGGCTCGAAAAAAGGAAAAGATGTTGTACTACCATTGTGGAGAGAGGGGCCACTTTATTGCTGAGTGCGTGACTGAGTTATGTGATGCATGTCCCAAGCCAACACATGACACGGGGGAGTGCCCCATTCTACGTGATCAGTTGCCGAGTATTACCATCTATGGAGTCTATTATGCTGAGCTGATGTTCTTTGAGTCTCCTAGCGCAAGGGAGATACCAGAGGAGCCCCTGAGCACAACCACATGGATTGTAAAGGTCACGAAGGGTGATGTGTTTGAGGTGTAGATTATTCACAGGCTCGGTGAGTTAGCTCCAGGTGATTTTCAATGGGACCTCTCTCCTCTCGAGGCCAACTCATATACGGTTGATTTCCCTACAACAGAGGACTTGGAGCGTCTTCTGAGCTTTGGGTTGTGTAGAGTTCCTGGCACACAGTGCATGCTCGAGTTCCATGGTGGAAGAGAGTTGAGCCATAGGGCAAGCCCCTCACTCAGGTTTGGTTGCGATTCTCAGGTGCTCCATCCTAGCCGCTTCAGGATGCTCGGGTTGCTGCTAGCTTGGGGATTCTGATCGGGAAAACTGAGAAGGTGGACATGGCCTTCACCCGAGCTAATGGGGTGGCCCAACTGTTGGTGAGTGTTCTCAATATCGAGTTAGTGCCTGACGTGGTTAAGTGGACTTATAGGGGCTAGGTCTTTAACCTTGAGATCGAGTTTGAGGATACATATCTTTTTGCTAAGGCTTTGGCTGGGACAGATGTGGATATGCATGATAGGAATGATGGATCAGGTCACACGGAAGTGCGAGGGGATGATGTTGGGCATGAGTCGTCCAACGGCCCGAGTTCTACATCGCAGATGCCCGGGACTGGGGCTACTTCTTCGGCTACGGTGCTGATGAACACTCTGAGATTCGGTTCGTTCGAGCCAGCTTCTGCTCCTCCTAGGTTATGGAGCAATCGAGTGGAGTCTGATAGCGTGCTAGAGTGCACGCTTCCTCCCTTGGATTTTCTTGTGGTTGATGGTCCCATCGATGGGAGCATGGAGACGTCTGCTCCTCTGATGACTTCGGTCGAGGGTGGGAGGATCATGGGCAGGTGGCCCCTCGCTCCCCTTCTCCGTTGACGTCGGTCGAGGGTAGGGGGAGGATCATGGGCAGGTGGCCCCTCGTCCCCCTTCTCATTCTGATGATTTGCTACAAATGAGGACTGCGGCAAAGGTGTCTATGGTGCCGATCGGCGACATGACCGCTTTGGGTGGGGGGCCTGGGCAGGAGGCCTCGACCCCCTCCTCTCCTGCAGTGGTAGGGTGAGGGACGCGGCAGGAGGCCTTGGTTCCTTTCTCTCCTGCAGTTATCGGGGTGGTCGTGCCTGCGGCTTCTCCTAGGGAGTGTGGGCAGGTGGCCCAGAGCTCTCCTTCCCCGCGGTGGCCGGTGCTGGTGCCTGCTGCTCTTGGCGCCTCTCTGGGAGATATAGCCTGGCCGCGCATTGGGGGTGGAGCTGGAGGCCCCGTCCCTAACGGGGCCACTCGGAGGAGGTCATCGCGTTTGGAGGCATCCCGGATCCTGTTTCTGAGGGGCGGCGGATGAGCTCCAGTCTCCAGGACCAACCGGATGTTGATGACATGCAGCTGAGGTGCGCCAAGAGGGTGGCCAAGTTCCGTGATATTAAGGTCACTACTGGTATGTCGGTCAACACTTCCAACTCTATTCTGCATTTTTCTAATGATGAAATTATTTATAATGCAAATCAGTTAGGAGTTTCACTAGGTAGTAATGATAGTTAAATTTCTAATTCTGTTAATGATCTCCTGGATCTTGAAGCGGATCGCCCTTTAGATATGATTCGCAACTTAGCAGTTGTTAGGCCTATGAATGATTCCGATATTGATGCATTGGAAGTCAGGGTGTTAGATACTCTCTGTGCAGATATTGACCCAACCCTTGCTGAGACTGAAGAGGATGAGGACTCTATACCTCTTGGAGATAGTGAACCCATCGAGGATTAGAGTTTTAGGTCCACAGAACCTGGTTATGAGGACCGGGTGGAGGATCATGACAAACCTAAGGGTAAGTGGAGGCGCAACATTTATCCAGCTTCGGCTGTGCATAGAAGTGCTAGGATCCATACGACCAAAAAATTTCATGATGAGTTATGAGAGGAATTTTTTGGAATAGCAGAGGTCTAAGAGACTTGGCCAAAAGAAGTTTTCTAGCAGATGCTTCTATTGACCATAGGTTGGAGTTTATCGCCCTGTCTGAAACAGGCAGGGGTAATTTTTCCCCACAATTCTTAAATTTGTTATCGGGAGGTGTCGAGTTTGATTGGCACTGCCTACCCCCGAGAGGAAGATCAGGCGGGATTTTACTTGGGGTTAGATGCGAGACTTTGGAAGTCCGTAGTGTGGTTATGGGAGATTTCGCCGTCAAGTTCCGGGTCAAATCGAAGACCGATGGGTTCAATTGGGTATTGGTGGCAGTATATGGGGCCGCACAGCCAGAACTCAAACCAGATTTTTTGGCAGATCTGGTTTGTATTTGCGGGTTCGAGCAGCTTCCAATCTTAGTTGGGGTGACTTCAATATTATTAGACAGAGAGACGAAAAGAACAATGATAATTTTGACGGCAGGTGGTCGTTCATGTTTAGTACCATTATTGAAAGCTTGGATCTGAGAGAGATAGAGCTTTCTAGTAGAAAATTCACATGGGATAATACCTTGCCAACCCCTACGTTTGAGAAGCTAGATCATGTCCTCGCGAGTGTTGACTGGGAACAGAAGTTTCCTCTGGTAACAGTCCAGGCGTTATCACGCGGAATCTCGGACCACACCCCTTTACTGGTTGACTCTGGTGAGACAACACATGTGGGGAATAAAAAGACTTTCTCTTTCGAATTAGCGTGGTTTGAGAGAGAAGGTTTCTTCGACCTAATAACCCAGGAATGGGATAAAGAGATTGGAGGGAGAACCTCTATTGAGAGATGGCAGAATAAGATATGACATTTGAGAAGTTTATTGCGTGGATGGGCTAAGCATCTTAGTGGGATTTATAAGGTAGAAAAGGAAAGAATCCTTACTCTTATTTATGCCTTAGATGTAAAAGCCGACTCCACAATCCTAGAATCCACGAAACTTCTTACTAAATTAGATGCGGAGATGAGATTGAAAGAACTCCTGCGAGAGGAGGAATTGAAGTGGGCATTGCGGGCTAAGGTTCGCAAAGTTGTCCAAGGGGACGCAAATACTCAATTCTTTCATATGATAGCTAACGGAAAGCATAGAAAGAAAAGAATCTTTCAGCTTGAGCAAGATGAGGGGACGATCTTAGGGCAGGAAAACCTAAAATTATACATTACCAACTACTATAAGCAGCTTTTGGGCCGCCGGAGGATAATTTTGTGTCCTTGGATGAGTCGAGGATTGAGGATGTCCCTGAACTAGCTGCGGATGAGAACGAAATTTTGACTGCACCGTTCTTGGAGAAAGAGGTGTTTGAAGCTATTTCTAAGATGAAGAACAATAAAGCTCCAGGGCTGGATGGATTCCCAGTGGAGTTTTATAAAAAATGCTGGCATATTATTAAGGGGGATTTGCTGCCGATGTTCCATGATTTATTCTCTGGACGGCTTCAATTGTTTCATCTGAATTTTGGAACTATTACTTTGCTTCCTAAGAAAACAGAGGCCGTGCGAATTGAGCAGTTCAGGCTGATCTGCCTTCTTAATGTAAGTTTCAAAATCTTCACCAAGGCTGGGACAAATAGACTCACGCAGATTGCGCACTCTGTGGTGTAGCCGTCCCAAACTGTTTTCATGCCGGACAGAAACATCCTAGAAGGGGTTGTGGTCCTTCATGAAACGCTCCATGAAATTCATACAAAAAAACTAGACGGGTTTGTTTTCAAAGTGGATTTCGAAAAGGCGTACGACAAAGTCAAATGGCCATTTCTTCAACAGGCCTTGCGTATGAAAGGTTTTGATCAAGCCTGGAGACAACAGGTAGAGTCTTTCACGCAAAAAGGGAGTGCTGGAATTAGATTAAATGATGACATTGGTCACTATTTTCAAACACATAAAGGCCTGAGACAAGGAGATCTGATGTCACCTATTCTGTTCAACATTGTGGTTGACATGTTGATGATTCTAATAGGAAGGGCCAAGGATGCTGGTCAAGTAGGCAGTCTGGTACCTCATCTAGTTGATGGAGGTGTATATGTCCTACAGTATGCCGATGATACTATCATCTTTATGGAGCATGACTTGGCTAAAGCGAGAAACGTGAAGCTGGTGTTATGCTTATTTGAACAATTGACTGGATTAAAGATTAATTTCCACAAGAGCGAATTGTTCTGTTTTGGAAGAGCCAATGAGGAACAAGAGGCATATAAGCAATTGTTCGGATGTGAATTGGGGGCTTTACCTGTCACTTATTTGGGTATACCAATTCACCATCGTAGGCTAACAAACAGAGAATGGAAGAGCATTGAGGATCGTTTTGAGAAGAAACTGGGATGCTGGAAGGGCAAACTGATGTCATATGGAGGCCGTTTAATTCTCATTAATTCGGTTCTCACAAGAATGCCCATGTTTCTTTTGTCTTTTTTTGAGGTTCCAGTTGGAGTTTGAAAAAGACTTGATTTCTATCACTCCCGCTTCTTCTGGCAAAGTGATGACCTCAAGAGGAAGTATAGACTCACTAAATGGGACATTATTTGTCGACCGAAGGACCAAGGGGGTCTCGGTATCGAAAATATTGAGGTGAAGAACAAATGTCTTCTCAGCAAGTGGCTGTATAAGCTATCTAGTGAGACCGGGGATACATGGGCACAGATTCTGTGTAATAAGTACCTTCATTCCAAAACTTTATCCCAGGTGATGATTCGCCTTTCTGGAAAGGACTAATGAGAGTTAAATCAGTCTTTTTTAATCGGACGAAATTTGTTATTGGGAACGTTACTTCCACGAGATTATGGGAGGATACATGGCTAAGGGATATGCCCCTCGAGCTTCAATATCCTTCTCTCTATAGCATTGTTCAACGGAGAGATGCAACCATTGATACAGTATGTCAGTCCACGCCTCTTAATATTCACTTCAGGAGAGCGCTAGCCGGAAATCGTTGGGAAGCCTGGCTCCATCTTGTGAGAAGATTGATGGATGTTCAACTAACTCAATGACCCGATCAGTTGTGTTGGAAGCTAACTAGGAATGGAGAGTTTATGGTTAAATCCATGTATTTGGATGTTATTAATTCTAGCTCTATTCCTAATTCTAAACATGTTTGGCATGTCAAAGTTCACTTGAGAGTTAAAGTGTTTATGTGGTTTGTACACAAACAAGTCATTTTAACTAAGGATAACTTGATAAAACGCAACTGGAATGGATCCACTGGATGTAGTTTTTGTGATCGGGATGAATCCATCAAACACCTCTTTCTTGATTGCCCCTTGGCAAAAATTCTTTGGCAGTCTATGCACATAGCCTTTAATATTACTCCTTCGAATAATATCAACACGTTATTTGGGACGTGGCTTGATGGGGTTGAGCTCCAAACAGCAAGACACAATCGCGTAGGAGTATGTGCTTTACTATGGGCTATCTGGAATTGCAGAAATGATTTGGTCTTTAACAGAACAACAAATACTCATTTTTTGCAGGTTATCTTCTGAGCCACTGCGTTGATCTGTATGTGCTCGCTACTCACTCCGACGGAGGCCATGGAGCGTTTGGTTACTGGATCTATCCGATGGGAGATGGTAGCACGGGATATTTTCAACCGGTTTGGATGGCGGTCATGTAATAGGATAGGCAATTAGTTTTCCTATCTTTATCTTGCTAGCCGGTTGTGGTTTTATTTTTGTTCTTTTGCGCTTTGTGAGCATTTTTTGTACTTTATTGAGACTTTGAGACTATCGTCGAACTATTTTGCTTGGTAATAAAGGTGGTCGTATGCATCGTTCTCATGCGGAGGGCGGGGATACCCCCTTTTCGAAAAAAACTTAGGTGGAAAAGGCATTGATTTTTGAAACCCATGGTTCTCTTTCTTTACCGTGTTTTCTAGCCACAAAGTCTCTTTTATCATGCCTTTTATTCTTGGGTTGTGGGTTATCAAGATCAATAGGTGGTTCAATCTCAACATTATTGTCTGGTTCTTTATTATTATTAGGTTGAGAATCTTCATGAACATCATCATTAACTTTTTCATTATCACTAGGTGAATGTTCATTACCAGACTAAGTTTCAGCATCAGAGATAGAAGTTTCATTATCATTATCAGGAGGTTTTTCTATTTCAGGTTCACTAGGAGCATGCAAGTCCTATCAATTTTATTTTTCTTTTTATTTTTAGAAGAACTAGGTGCAGTGGTGTTGTTCCTTTCTGAATCATGTTAAATTCTTTTTGGGTGTCCCTTAGGATAAGTGGTTCCTGAGTCATTTTACCTCCTCTAGTTGCAACTCTAACAACAAAGTCATATATATTATTATTCATTTCATCAAGCAATTCTCTTTGAGATTTAGCAACTTGTTCTAACTGGGTTTGTACCATAGAAACATGCTTTCCAACACCTCTAACTGATGGAAATATGCCCTAGAGGCAACAATAAAGTTGTTATTTATATTTCCTGATATCATGATAAATGTTTATTATTCATGCTAGAATTATATTAATCGGAACCTTAGTACATGTGTGAATACATAGACAAACAGAGTGTCACTAGTTTGCCTCTACTTGACTAGCTCGTTGAATCAATGATGGTTATGTTTCCTAACCATAGACATGAGTTGTCATTTGATTAACGGGATCACATCATTAGAGAATGATGTGATTGACTTGACCCATCTGTTAGCTTAGCACGATGATCGTTTAGTTTGTTGCTATTGCTTTCTCCATAACTTATACATGTTCCTATGACTATGAGATCATGCAACTCCCGAATACCAGAGGAACACTTTGTGTGCTACCAAACGTCACAACGTAACTGGGTGATTATAAAGGTGCTCTACAGGTGTCTCCGATGGTGTTTGTTGAGTTGGCATAGATCGAGATTAGGATTTGTCACTTCGATTGTCGGAGAGGTATCTCTGGGCCCTCTCGGTAATGCACATAACTATAAGCCTTGCAAGCAATGTAACTAATGAGTTAGTTACGGGATGATGCATTATGGAACGAGTAAAGAGACTTGCCGGTAACGAAATTCAACTAGGTATTGATGATCGAATCTCGTGCAAGTAACATACCGATGATAAAGGGAACAACGTATATCATTATGCGGTTTGACGATAAAGATCTTCGTAGAATATGTGGGAGCCAATATGAACATCTAGGTTCCTCTATTGGTTATTGACCCGAGACGTGTCTCTAACCCGTAGGGTCCACACGCTTAACGTTCGGTGATGATCGGTATTATGAGTTTATGTGTTTTGATGTACCGAAGATATTTTGGAGTCCCAGATGTGATCATGGACATTACGAGGAGTCTCGAAATGGTCGAGACATAAAGATTGATATATTGGACGACTATATTCGGACACCGGATGAGTTCCGGGGGTCACCGGAAATTTACCGGAGTGCCGGGGGAACTAATGGGCCTTCATGGGCCTTGTGAGAGAGAGGAGGGGGGCTAGGGCTGGCCGTCCCCCTCTTGGGAGTCCGAATTGGACAAGGAGGGGGGCGGCGCCCCCTCTTTCCTCTCCTTCCTTTCCCCTCCCCCTTCCTAGTTCGACTAGGAAAAGGGGAGTCCTACTCCTACTAGGAGGAGGACTCCCCTTCTCCTTGGCGCTCCCCTAGGCCGGCCGGCCTCCCCCTTGCTCTTTATATACGGGGCAGGGGGCACCCTAGAACACACAAGTTGATTGTTTCCAGCCATGTGTGGTGCCCCCCTCCACCATAATCCACCTCAGTCATATCGTAGCGGTGCTTAGGCGAAGTCCTGTTCCGGTAGCATCATCATCACCATCATCACACCGTCGTGCTGACGAATATCTTCCCCGGCACTCTGCTGGATCGTGTGTTCGTGGGACGTCACCGAGCCGAACGTGTGCAGATCGCAGAGGTGCCGTACTTTCAGTACTAGGATCGGTCGATCGTGAAGACGTACGACTACATCAACCACGTTGTCATAACGCTTCCACTTACGGTCTACAAGGGTACGTAGACAAAACTCTCCCCTCTCGTTGCTATGCATCACCATGATCTTGCGTGTGCGTAGGAAAATTTTGAAATTACTGTGTTCCCCAACAGTGGTATCCGAGCCAGGTTTATGTGTAGATGTTATATGCACGAGTAGAACACAAAGGAGTTGTGGGCGTGGGTATATACATATTGCTTGCCGTCACTAGTTGATTCTTGATTCAGAAGCATTGTTGGATGAAGCGGCCCAGACCGACATTATGCATAAGCTTACGCGAGACTAGTTCTACCGACGTTCTTCGCACACAGGTGGCTAGTGGGTGTCTATTTCTCCAGCTTTAGTTGAATCGTATTCAATGAACAGGGTTCTTTCTGAAGATCAAAAAGCAATCACTATACTGCGTTGTGGTTTTTGATGCGTAGGTAAGAACAATTCTTGCTCAGCCCGTAGCAGCCACGTAAAACTTGCAACAACAAAGTAGAGGACGTCTAACTAGTTTTTGCAGGGCATGTTGTGATGTGATATGGTCAAGACATGATGCTAAATATTATTGTATGATATGATCATGTTTTGTAACATAGTTATCGGCAACTGGCGGGAGCCATATAGTTGTCGCTTTATTGTATGAAATGCAATCGCCATGTAATTGCTTTACTTTATCACTAAGCAGTAGCGATAGTCATAGAAGCAATAGTTGGCGAGATGACAGCGATGCTTCGATGGAGATCAAGGTGTCAAGCCGGTGACGATGGTGATCATGACGGTGCTTTGGAGATGGAGATCAAAGGCACAAGATGATGATGACCATATCATATCCCTTATATTGATTGCATTTGATGTTTATCCTTTATGCATCTTATTTTGCTTAGTTCGGCGATAGCATTATAAGTTGATCTCTTACTAAATTTCAAGGTATAACTGTTCTCCCTGAGTATGCACCGTTGCTACAGTTCGTCGTGCCAAGACACCACGTGATGATCGGGTGTGATAAGCTCTATGTTCACATACAACAGGTGCCAGCCAGTTTTGCACACGCAGAATACTCGGGTTAAACTTGATGAGCCTAGAATATGCAGATATGGCCTCGGAATACTAAGACCGAAAGGTCGAGCGTGAATCATATAGTAGATATGATCAACATAGTGATGTTCACCATTCAAAACTACTCCATCTCATGTGATGATCGGACATGGTTTAGTTGATATGGATCATGTGATCACTTAGATGATTAGAGAGATGTATATCTAAGTGGGAGTTCTTAAGTAATTTGATTAATTGAACTTTAATTTATCATGAACTTAGTACCTAATAGTATTTTGCATGTCTATGTTGTTGTAGATAGATGGCCCATGCTGTTGTTCCGTTGAATTTTAATGCGTTCCTAGAGAAAGCTAAGTTGAAAGATGATGGTAGCAACTACACGGACTGGGTCCGTAACTTGAGGATTATCCTTATTGATGCACAGAACAATTACGTCCTGGAAGCACCTCTAGGTGACAAACCCGCTCCAGGAGCAACGCCAAATGTTATGAACACCTGGCAGAGCAAAGCTGATGACTACTCGCTAGTTCAGTGTGCCATGCTTTACGGCTTAGAACCGGGACTTCAACGATGTTTGGAACGTCATGGAGCATATGAGATGTTCCAGGAGTTGAAGTTAATATTTCAAGCAAATGCCCGGATTGAGAGATATGAAGTCTCCAATAAGGTCTACAGCTGCAAGATGGAGGAGAATAGTTCTGTCAGTGAACATATACTCAGAATGTCTGGGTACCACAACCACTTGGACTCAGCTGGGAGTTAATCTTCCTGAGTGTCATTGATAGAGTTCTTCAATCATTGCCACCAAGCTACAAGAGGTTCGTGATGAACTATAATATGCAAGGGATGGATAAGACGATTCCCGAGCTCTTTGCAATGCTAAAGGCTGCGGAGGTAGAAATCAAGAAGGTGCATCAAGTGTTGATGGTCAACAAGACCACCAGTTCCAAGAAAAAGGGTAAAGGGAAGAACGGGAACTTCAAGAATAACAGCAAGCCAGTTGCTGCTCAAGTGAAGAAACCCAAGTCTGGACCTAAGCCTGAGACTGAGTGCTTCTACTGCAAAGGAACTGGTCACTGGAAGGGGAACTGCCCCAAGCATTTGGCGGAGAAGAAGGATGGCAAAGTGAAAGGTATATTTGATATACATGTTATTGATGTGTACCTTACTAATGCTCATAGTAGTGCCTGGGTATTTGACACTGGTTCAGTTGCTAACATTTGCAACTCGAAACAAGGGCTACGAATTAAGCGAAGATTGGCTAAGGACGAGGTGACAATGCGGGTGGGAAATGGTTCCAAAGTCGATGTGATCGCCGTCGGCACGCTACCTCTACATCTACCTTCAAGATTAGTTTTAGACCTAAATAATTGTTATTTGGTTCCAGCGTTGAGCATGAGCATTATATCTGGATCTTGTTTGATGCGAGACAGTTATTCATTTAAATTAGAGAATAATGGTTGTTCTATTTATACGAGTAATATCTTTTATGGTCATGCACCCTTGATGAGTGGTCTATTTTTGCTAAATATTGAGAGTAATGATACACATGTTCATAATATTGAAGCCAAAAGATGCAGAGTTGATAATGCTAGTGCAACTTATTTATGGCACTGCCGTTTAGGTCATATTGGTGTAAAGCGCATGAAGAAACTCCATTCTGATGGACTTCTGGAATCACTTGATTATGAATCACTTGGTACTTGCGAACCATGCCTCATGGGCAAGATGACTAAAACTCCGTTCTCCGGCACAATGGAGTGACCAACATAGTTATTGGAAATCATTCATACTGATGTATGTGGTCCAATGAACATTGAAGCTCGTAGCGGATATCATTATTTTCTCACCTTCACAGATGATTTGAGCAGATATGGGTATATCTAGCTACTTAATGAAGCATAAGTCTGAAACATTTGAGAAGTTCAAAGAATTTCAGAGTGAAGTGGAAAATCATCGTAACAAGAAAATCAAATTTCTGCGATCTGATCGTGGAGATGAATATTTGAGTTACGAGTTTGGTCTTCATTTGAAACAATGCGGAATAGTTTCACAACTCACGCCACCCGGAACACCATAGCGTAATGGTGTGTCCGAATGTCGTAATCGTACTTTACTTGATATGGTGCGATCTATGATGTCTCTTACTGATTTACCGCTATCATTTTGGGGTTATGCTTAAGAGACAACTGCATTCATGTTGAATAGGGCACCATCTAAATCGGTTGAGATGACACCTTATGAACTGTGGTTTGGCAAAAAACCCAAGTTGTCGTTTCTTAAAGTTTGGGGCTGCGATGCTTATGTGAAAAAGCTTCAACCTGATAAGCTCGAACCTAAATCGGAGAAATGTGTCTTCATGGGATACCCAAAGGAGACTGTTGGGTACACCTTCTATCACAGATCCGAAGGTAAGATATTCATTGCTAAGAATGGATCCTTTCTGGAGAAGGAGTTTCTCTCGAAAGAAGTGAGTGGGAGGAAAGTAGAACTTGATGAGGTAATTGTACCTACTCCCTTATTGGAAAGTAGTTCATCACTGAAATCAGTTCCCGTGATTCGTACACCAGTACATGAGGAAGCTGGTGATGATGATCATGAAACTTCAGATCAAGTTACTACCGAACCTCGTAGGTCAACCAGAGTAAGATCCACACCGGAGTGGTACGGTAATCCTGTTCTGGAGGTAATGTTACTTGACCATGATGAACCTACAAACTATGAGGAAGCGATGATGAGCCCAGATTCCACAAAATGGCTTGAGGCCATGAAATCTGAGATGGGATCCATGTATGAGAACAAATTGTGGACTTTAGTTAACTTGCCCGTTGATCGACAGGCCATAGAGAATAAATGGATCTTCAAGAAGAAGACTGACGCTGACGGTAATGTTACTGTCTACAAAGCTCGACTTGTTGCAAAAGGTTTTCGACAAGTTCAAGGAGTTGACTATGATGAGACCTTCTCACCCGTAGCAATGCTTAAGTCTGCCCGAATCATGTTAGCAATTGCCGCATTTTATGATTATGAAATTTGGCAAATGGATGTCAAAACTGCATTCCTTAATGGATATCTTAAATAAGAGTTGTATATGATGCAACCAGAAGGTTTTGTCAATCTGAAAGGTGCTAACAAAGTGTGCAAGCTCCAGCGATCCATTTATGGACTGGTGCAAGCCTCTCGGAACTGGAATATACGCTTTGATAGTGTGATCAAAGCATATGGTTTTATACAGACTTTTGGAGAAGCCTGTATTTACAAGAAAGTGAGTGGGTGCTCCATAGCATTTCCGATATTATATGTAGATTACATATTATTGATCGAAAATGATACTGAATTTCTGAATAGCATAAAAGGATACTTGAATAAGAATTTTTCAACGAAAGACCTTGGTGAAGCTGCTTATATATTGGGCATTAGGATCTATAGAGATAGATCAAGACGCTTAATTGGACTTTCACATAGCACATACCTTGATATAGTTTTAAAAAATTTCAAAATGGATCAGGTAAAGAAAGGATTCTTGCTTGTATTACAAGGTGTGAAGTTGAGTCAGACTCAATGCCCGACCATTGCAGAAGATAGAGAGAAAATGAAAGGTGTTCCCTATGCTTCAGCCATAGGCTCTATCATGTATGCAATGTTGTGTACCAGACCTGATTGGTGCCTTGCTATCAGTTTTGCAGGGAGGTACCAAAGTAATCCAGGAGTGGATCACTGGACAGCGGTCAAGAATATCCTGAAATACCTGAAAAGGACTAAGGATATGTTTCTTGTATATGGAGGTGACAAAGAGCTCGTCGTAAACGGTTACGTCGATGCAAGCTTTGACACTGATTCAGATGACTCTAAGTCACAAACCGGATACGTGTTTTTATTAAATAGTGGAACTATTAGTTGGTGCAGTTCCAAGTAGAGCATCATGGCGGGATCTACATGTGAAGCGGAATACATAGCTGCTTCGGAAGCAACAAATGAAGGAGTCTGGATGAAGGAGTTCATATCCGATCTAGGTGTTGTACCTAGTGCATCGGGTCCAATGAAAATCTTTTGTGACAATACTGGAGCATTTGCCTTGGCAAAGGAATCCAGATTTCACAAGAGAACCAAGCACATCAAGAGACACTTCAATTCCATCCGCGATCAAGTCAAGGAGGGAGACATAGAGATTTGCAAGATATATACGGATCTGAATGTTGCAGACCCGTTGACTAAGCCTCTCTCACGAGCAAAACATGATCAGCACCAAGACTCCATGGGTGTTAGAATCATTACAATGTAATCTAGACTATTGACTCTAGTGCAAGTGGGAGACTGAAGGAAATATGCCATAGAGGCAATAATAAAGTTATTATTTATATTTCCTTATATAATGATAAATGTTTATTGTTCATGCTAGAATTGTATTAACCGGAAACTTAGTACATGTGTGAATACATAGACAAACAGAGTGTCACTAGTTTGCCTCTACTTGACTAGCTCGTTGAATCAATGATGGTTATGTTTCCTAACCATAGACATGAGTTGTCATTTGATTAACGGGATCACATCATTAGAGAATGATGTGATTGACTTGACCCATCCGTTAGCTTAGCATGATGATCGTTTAGTTTGTTGCTATTGCTTTCTCCATAACTTATACATGTTCCTATGACAATGAGATCATGCAACTCCTGAATACCGGAGGAACACTTTGTGTGCTACCAAACGTCACAACGTAACTGGGTGATTATAAAGGTGCTCTACAGGTGTCTCCGATGGTGTTTGTTGAGTTGGCATAGATCAAGATTAGGATTTGTCACTCCGATCTTTGGAGAGGTATCTCGGGGCCCTCTCGGTAATGCACATCACTATAAGCCTTGCAAGCAATGTAATTAATGAGTTAGTTACGGGATGATGCATTACGGAACGAGTAAAGAGACTTGTCGGTAATGAGATTGAACTAGGTATTGACGATCGAATCTCGGGCAAGTAACATACCGATGACAAAGGGAACAACATACATCGTTATGCGGTTTGACCGATAAAGTTCTTTGTAGAACATGTGGGAGCCAATATGAACATCGAGGTTCCGCTATTTGTTATTGATCGGAGACGTGTCTCGGTAATGTCTACATAGTTCTCGAACCCGTAGGGTCCGCACGTTTAACGTTCGGTGACGATTGGTATTATGATTTTATGTGTTTTGATGTACCTAAGATAGTTCGGAGTCCCAGATGTGATCACGGACATGACGAGAGTCTTGAAATGGTCGAGACATAAAGATTGATATATTGGATGACTATATTCGGACACTGGATGAGTTTCATGGGTCACCGGATATTTATCGGAGTGCCGGGGGGGGGGGTTATCGGAAACCCCGGGGGAAATAATGGGACTTCATGGGCCTTGTGTGTGAGAGAGAGGAGGGGCCCCAGGGCTGCCCCCCTTGGGAGTCCGAATTGGAGAAGGAGGGGGGCGCCCCCTCTTTCCTCCCTCTCTCCTCTCCTTCCTTTCCCCTTCCCCCTTCCTAGTTGGACTAGCAAAAGGGGAGTCCTACTCCTACTAGGAGGAGGACTCCCCCTCTCCTTGGCGCGCCCCTATGCCGGCTGGCCTCCCCCCTTGCTCCTTTATATACGGGGGCAGGGGGCACCCTAGAACACACAAGTTGATTGTTTCCAGCCGTGTGCGGTGCCCCCTCTACCATAATCCACCTCGGTCATATCATAGCGGTGCTTAGGCGAAGCCATGTTCCGGTAGCATCATCATCGTCGTCATCACGCCGTTGTGCTGACAAATCTCTTCCCCGACACTCTGCTGGACCGTGAGTTTGTGGGACGTCACCGAGCCGAACGTGTGCAAATCGCGGAGGTGCCGTACTTTCAGTACTAGGATTGGTCGATTGTGAAGACGTACGACTACATCAACCGCGTTGTCATAACGCTTCCCCTTATGGTCTACAAGGGTACGTAGACGAAATCTCTCCCCTCTCGTAGCTATGCATCACCATGATCTTGCGTGTGCGTAGGAAAATTTTGAAATTACTGCATTCCCCAACACTAACATCATTTGAAATTCTAAATAACAATTCACTCAGGCGAGCAATCATATCAGAATTGTATTTCAATTGTTTCATAACATTTGCATTAAATTGATCGTGTTTTCTAATGTAATTTTCAAACTCACAAAGGCATTGGCTAGGGTGCTTATTATGAGGATTGTCATTATCATTGAACTTCATTAGAGAATTTACCTCTACCACCTTAGGCAGTGGTGTTGTATTAAGCCCATGTATTTCTTCAATACGAGGTAAAATTTTAACATCCTCAGCTTTAATACCTTTTTTCTTCATAGATTTCTTTGCCTCTTGCATATCTTCAGGACTGAGATATAATATACCCCTCTTCTTCGGAGTGGGTTTAGCTGGTCGTTCAGGAAGAGTCCAATCATCCTAATTTTTCAGTATATTATTCAATAATTCCTCAGCTTGTCCAACAGTTCGTTCCCTGAAAACACAACCAACACAACTATCTAGGAAATCCCTAGAAGCATCAGTTAGTCCATTATAGAAGATATCAAGTATTTCATTTTTCTTAATAGGATGATCAGGAAAAGCATTAAGTAATTGGCAAAGCCTCCCGCAAGCTTGTGGGAGACTCTCTTCTTTAATTTGCACAAAGTTAAATATTTCCTACAAGGCATCTTGTTTCTTATGAGCAGGGAAATATTTTTCAGAGAAGTAATAAATCATATCCTGGGGACTACGCACACAACCAGGAGCAAGAATATTGTACCAAGCTTTAGCATCACCCTTTAATGAGAAAGGAAATAATTTGAGAATAATGTAATAGCGAGTTTTCTAATCATGAGTACAAAGGGTGGCTATGTCATTCAACTTAGTAAGATGTGCCACAACAGTTTCAGTTTCATAACCATGGAAAGGATCGGATTCAGCCAAAGTAATTAACTCTGGGTCGACAGAGAATTCATAATCCTTATCATCAATAAAGATCGGTGAAGTAGAAAACTTAGGATCATATTTCATTCTAGCATTCAGAGATTTTTATTTATACTTGCATAGTAATTTCTCTAGATCATCTCTATCCTTACAAGCAAGAACATCTCTAGTTGTCTCCTCATTAATAACATAACCTTCCTCGTTAATAACCTTAGGCAATTCATATCTAGGAAGGCTAGTTCTAGCAGGTGTTTCAGGAGATTCAGTTTCAAGCTCATCATCAGATTCAACAACATCATGTTGTATTACTCTAGCAATTTGTTTATCAAGAAATTCACCAAGTGGCACATCATCATTATCAAACAAGGTACTAGCACCATCATAAGCATTATCCATAGCAGAAGTAGAATCATCAATAACTTGCGACATATCAGAATTAATAGCATGTGGTGGTGTTGCAAGTTTACTTATAAGAGAAGGTGAATCTAAAGCAGAACTAGATGGCAGTTCCTTACCTCCCCTCATCTTTGAGGGAAAAATATTAGTCTTGGCATCCTTCATGTTCTTCATAGTGATAAATTGATAATAATCCCAAGTGACTCAACAAATATAGCTATGCCCCCCGGCAACGGCGCCAGAAAAAGGTTTTGATAACCCACAAGTATAAGGGATGGCAATAGTTTTCGAGGGTAGAGTATTCAACCCAACTTTATAGATTCAACACATGGGGAGTCAAAGAATATTTGAAGGTATTACCAGCCGAGTTCTCAATTCAACCACACCTGGAGATTAATTATCTGCAGCAACATGATCAGTAGAAAAGTAATATGATGATTTTGATACTAGTAGCAGCAGCAATGGTAACAGTAACAGTGATAACAATAGTTTTGTAACAAGTGCAACAGTAACGATAGCAGTAATAACTTAGCAAGAACAATATAAGATAAATTCGTAGGCATTGGATGGGTGACTTGCTGGATGATATTCATCACGAGACAGTTATAACCTAGGGCGATACAGCACTAGCTCCAGATCATCAATATAATGTAGGCATGTATTCCGTAAATAGTCATACGTGCTTATGGAAAGAACTTGCATGCCATCTTTTGTCCTACCCTCCCGTGGTAGCGGGGTCCTATTGGAAAGTAAGGGATATTAAGGCCTCCTTTTAGTAGAGAACCGGAACAAAGCATTAACACGCAGTGAATACATGAACTCCTCAAATTACGGTCATCACCGAGAGTGGTCCCGACTATTGTCACTCCGGGGTTGCCGAATCATAACACGTAGTAGGTGACTATAACTAGCAAGATCGGATCTAGAACATGGATATAATGGTGATAACATAAACGGTTCAGATCTGAAATCATGGCACCCGGGCCCAAAGTGACAAGCATTAAGCATGTCAAAGTCATAGCAACATCAATCATAGAACATAGTGGATACTAGGGATCAAGCCCTAACAAAACTAACTCGATTACATGATGAATCTCATCGAACTCCTCACCGACCAGCGAGTCTACGAAGGAATTACTCACTCCCGGTGGGGAGCATCATGGAATTGGCGATGGAGAAGGGTTGGTGATGACGAAGAACGATGACCCCCCCTCTCCGGAGCCCCAAACGGACTCCAGATCTGGCCTCCTGATGAAGAATAGGAGGTGATGGTGGCTCCATCTCATGGATCATGATAATTCTTTCTCCCTTATTTTTTCTGGAAAAATAGGATTTTATAGCGTTGGTTTCAGGGCCTGCGGGGCCACCAAGTGGGGACGACCCAGCTGGGCGTGCCAGGAGGGGGGCGCCCTGGTGGGTTGTGCCCACCCAGGTGGCCCCCTCCAGTGGTTCTTGGCTCCAGAAATTCGCGTTATTTGTATAAAAATTCCTTGCTAAGTTTTGTTCCATTTCGAGAACTTTTATTTCTGCACAAAAACAACACCATGGTAGTTCTGCTGAAAACAACGTCAGTCCGGGGTTAGTTTCATTCAAATCATGCAAATTAGATTCCAAAACAAGAGGAAAATCATTAGAAAAAGTAAATACATTGGAGACGTATCAAGGTTCTATCAATTACCCAGCAGTAATTCATTTACCCACCGTGTGCTATTTCTTGAGAGAAGCTACTAGTGAAATCTACGGCCCCCGGGTATATTCTTTATCATATTTTCCTTTGAGATTTATTTTTATTTTCTTTTATTTTCATATCTATTATTCCAAAAAACCCAAAAATACTTTGCTGCAATTTTTATTTGCATCTTTCATTTGAGATCTATTTTATCCAATCTACACAATTTTTATCCCGTCATATTGACAATTTCCTACGCCATTACCCGTAAGAGGGATTTACAACCCCTCATAAGCATCGGGTTGCAAGTATTTGTACTTTGTGTGCATGTACCGTTTACATAGTGTAGCTTGGTTCTCCTATTGGATTGATACCTTGGTTTCATAACTGAGGAAAATATCTACCATAGCTGTGCTGCATCATCCCTTCCTCTTTCAAGAAATACCGACGTAGTTCAAGCGACATCAAAAGGAATTTCTGGCGCTGTTGCCGGGGAGACATCATCAACATCTATCAGGTTCCTAATCACAAATCTCATCTCCTTGCAATTTACATTATTTGCCATTTGCCTCTCGTTTTCATCTCCCCCACTTCACAACCATTTGTCAATTTATTCGCTCTCTTTTTCGTTCGTCGTTTTCTCGCCAGATCTGTTTTTGTGTGCAATCTTGTTTGCATAGTCATGACGTATCAAGAAAATACCAAGTTGTGTGATTTTTTTCAATACCAATAATAATGATTTTATTTGCAGTCCGATTGCTCCTCCTGCCACTAGTGCAGAATCTTGTGATATCAATGCCGCTTTGTTGAATCTTGTTATGAAAGATTAATTTTACGGTAAACCTAATGAGGATGTCGTGTCCCATCTAAACACATTTGTAGAATTATGCGATATGCAAAATAAAAAGATGCGGACAATGATATTGTGAAAATATGAAATTATTTCTGTTTTCTTTGCGAGATCATGCAAAAAATGGTTTTCTTCTTTGCCTCGCAATAGTATCCATTCTTGGGATAAGTGCAAAGATGCTTTTATTACTAAGTATTTTCTGCCCGCGAAAATTATTTCCCTTAGGACACAAATCATGAATTTTAAGAAACTAGAGCATGAACATGTTGTGCTATCTTGGGAAAGAATGTAATTGATGCTAAGAAATTGTCCTATTCATGGTTTAAATCTTTGGATTATCATACAATTTTTTATGTGGGATTGAATTTTGTTTCTAGAATTCTTTTAGATTCCGTCGCGGGTGGTACTTTAAAGGAAATTAATTTGGGTGAAGCTACCAAATGTTTTGACAATGTTATGACTAATTATTCACAATGGCATGCCGAAAGAGCACCTACTGGTAAGAAAATTAATTTGGTTGAAGAAATTAGTACGTTGAGTGAAAAAGTTGATGCTCTTATGAAATTGGTTGCTAATAAAAAGGGCTTTTTTTTATTTCTGTGCCCCTGGTTCCTTAGCTCTACTCATTCATCCCCACTCCGTTAACTTTTGCTCACTTTTCCCCACTCCCTTGCCCGGAACCCTCAGAGCATGTTACAACGGACATTGCCGTCGGGTCAATGCCTTTGACCGTTAACTCTGACGAGTGGTGCCACATAGGGCCGAGTACACCTTTGACCGTTACCCGTATAGTTGTTTCGTATGCTGGTCGTACAGTGGTATTCGTATATGTGGGCGCATGTAACTGACCACGGGTTGTGGGGTAGCACGTGTCCAAAACGTCCCATTGTATAAATGAGGGGGAACCACCTCGCGGCGCATCGCCCCTGCCATTTCCCCCAAATCCACTCCTTGTCGCATCGTCTTTCTCTCCCCCACCGGCGTCATTTCGCTCTCCTCAACTGCCTCCACCACACCGTCTCACTCTCCCCCACCGCATCCTCTTCCTCACCTTCATCGCCTCCATCTTCCTAGAGATGGCCGAAGCTCGTGGCGACGCCGGTGCAACGACCAGAGATGTGGTCGAGCTACAGGGCACGGTGACCACAGATATCAGCGGCATCCACGGTGGTGCGGGGAAACTCGCAATCACTGCGAATGTGGAGAAGGGGGTCGCGGGCTCCGCCTTAGCACTACAGAAGGTGACGACGTCGATCGATGCAGTGCATCCCGGTACCACCGATGCGCAGCCTGGTAAGGAGCAGGAGGTATTTGCACTTGCTTTGCTTTAGGATATTAGCTTGAAGAGTTAGTTGGATTGGTTAGATTGTGGATTCATACGATAGTTCAGATGGTTAGAGTGGTTGTTTTAACTAATGGGCAATGGTATTCTGTATTGGGGGGATGGGGGTTTTTGTACTAGGGTTTGTTGGATAAATTCATTGAAAAAATGCTAGATATATCTATTTATTAGATGTGCTTCAATGCTACACAGATGTATGCTTATTAGATTTGTTTTTAGGGCTCATAGATTGGGGGTTCTAATGCTACAGACATGTATGCTTATTAGATTGGGTCCCTATTAGATTTGTGTTTGAATGCTACTCAGATTGGGGTTTTGAATGCCATATGCCCAAATGGAATCCATTGATTAAGAAGTTATTTGATTCATTAGTATATAAATTTGTCCACAATATGTAGTTATATTAGCTCCATTGTTCAATGTATGACAATGGAAAATGCAAATAGGATCATAGTATATTGGGAGTATATTAGCCCTATGATCAATGTGTCATGTGTGCATATCTAAATTTTCAACTGGCTTCTAGTGATGGATGTAATTGTATTTGTATATTCAGGAGGATGATAGTTGGGGGGGGGAGCTGGCCTACTACGTCCCGTACGATCCATAGTTTAGTGAGGACGAAGAATATGAGGTAAGCCTACTTGAAATTTGGATTGTTCATTTAGTTCCTTTGACATGGTGTATATATATCTATAATGTATTAATGCAATTCATTCATGTGTGCAGTATGATTCTGGAGATGATGTGTACAAGGGCAACGTCGCATCCTTCACAACCAAGGAGGTGCAGAAGATCAAGGCCAAGGGAGTTGCTTCCTTCTATAGCTGCAAGATCAAGAAGTGGCACTACCCCTACTACACCACAAAGCCAAAGCCAAAGGATGGCCGCTTCAATCACCTTCTATCTCATGCAGAGGATGTAACAATCAGCGGGGAGGACTACATGATCAGGGGACAACATGTTGCGCTCGCGAAGGCCCTGACTCCGGCCTAATGTGATGATGTAATGACGTGATGCTATGATGAACTGAATATTTATCTTTTGGGTTAATTTTGGTCCGGTTACTTTTGGTAAACTTATGATGTGTTGAACTGAATCTATATTATGCTATCTATATTTGTCTATCTTTAAATCTTGTAGAGACCCAACCTTAGACGATCAAGTCTACGTGCTTAAGTGTCATCCCTGGATCAGTATTGCTGACACACACAGTACTCGAGAATTTATAACAGAGTTCAATTAGACACTTATTACATCGAACGTCTCAAGAGAGAACTTATTACAATAATATGGCCGAAGGACATCTAAATAAGATAACAGTGGAAGCTTCGAATGTAGAAGAGTCCATCCAACTCCATGGCAAAACTGAGTGCATGACAATGACCTAGAGCACCTTACTCTTCATCTGAAAATTCTGCAACATAATACGTTGCACCCTGTGTAGGTCAGCACATGTAATATGCTGGCAAGATAACACTATATTGCAATGCACAAATAACAGCTATCACTACATGCATATATGGTTGGTGGAGGCTCTAAGGTTATCATTTGCATAAAGCTAATTTTTCCCTACAATGAAGGAATATATTTTATTTAACTACAAAGTTTGTTGAAAACATTGAGAAGGTAACCCCAACTCAATCCCAATTAAAAGTTTAATAACCCGACAAATTAATTAAGTAGAGTGATGAGATCAACATAATAATTCAAGCACCAGATACTCAAGATGTCCATAACCGGGGACACGGCTAATCATGATTATTTTGTACACTCTGCAGAGGTTTGCACACTTTTCCCCACAAGACTCGATCTCCTGCGTTGAATTTCTCGCACTACATGATGTTTGAGAAACGGATGATCGAGACACAGTCTTTCAGAAGCATTATCTCTTTAAGTTGGGTAGACCATACCACCTACACATTCCCTACATCTGCTAGTCTACCACTGAAAGAGGTCACACAACATACCCAATTATGCCACAGCCCATAATGGCTTGTGGCTGCACATGGAAGTTTCCACATGAATAACATTACGATCCCTTTGAGCCTGGGTGCCAAACCATAGTATGATCACACGGATTCCCCGGGATGTCCTTGGACAACACTAGATTCCCTAGGTGCCCACAACCAATCCACCCAGATGTGTATTAAAGTAGCCACCTTAAGTTAAACCTTAGTTAACCATAACTCTCACAACTTTCATGAATTGTCTTAAGACCAAACCACGTCTACAAGCATAGATAGCAGTGTAAGCATAACGTAGTAACACCCAAGGTTTGAATAAAAGGCAATAGGTTCCTACCTCATCAACTAGTTCCCAAATACCCACATGTTATCAATCCTACTCATGCAATGTTTGAGGTTGAAACTAATGCATAAAAACTGGGTAATAAAGGGATATGATCAAAGTGTTACTTGCCTTGCTGATGATCGAAAAACCCTAGTGATTCATAGTAGCAAGCCTCGCACTCCGGAAACTCTATCGTGAACAAAAAATAGCATACATAGGCACTCAAGCATAATATTGAAATGTAAAACCAAGAGAAAAGATCTAAATAGAAAGTTCAAGTGAAGAGCTTCGATTAGCAAAAAGAATCAATCAAATCGGAGATACGAAACTCAAACTACGATCAAAAGAAGTTCAAATTCAAATCTACTTGAAACCAAATTTTAAGTTTTCAAAATCATGCTCAAGTTGATTATCTAGAAAGAGGGGAACAAGACAAAGATTTTGGCATTGATTTCACTGGATTTGGACAAACGAGCAAAAAGTAGTGAAGGTTTGAAGATCGGGGACTAATATATAAGGAAACTATTCGCGGATAGGTCCCTGGCCGAAAAGAAATTAAAAAGAAAAATCTATCTGATGAATGTCCGCTAACAGAGACTAATGAAAGAAAACCGGTCGTTAAAACGATCTAACCAGTGAACGTTTACTAATTAGACTAAAACAAAAACGAAAAACCGATCTAACAACTAAACCAACAAAACCGAAAAAAACCGAAAGAACCGACCGGTTCTTACCGGTCAACGGTGTTGGGAGCGGGATCCGGCGGCTCCGGTGTCGGCGGCGAGGCGGGCGGCGGTGCGAGGCAGCGGCACGGGTGGGGGGTCCGGCGCGGCAGCTGCGGGGCGGCAGCTGCAGCGGGCGGCGCGATGCGGCGGCTCGCGGGCTAGTTCAGGCGGTGGCGGCGAGAGGCGGCGGTGGGTGGAGGGGTGAGGATGAGGGGGCCGGGGGGCTATTTAAGTGGGGGGAACATGCGACTTGGGGAAGGGGCGGCGACGGCGGTGGAGTCCGAGCTGGACTCCTCGGTGGCGGCGGCGTGTGCTGGAGGCGGACATGGGAGGCGACGATGCGAGCGGGCCGGCTGGGCTACTGCCGAGTCGGTCGAAGATTTTTTTATAAATAATTTCGCCGAACAGAAAAATTTAAAAATAAAATAAATAAAAATCCTAAAAATCTCCAGAAATAATTTTCGCGGTCCTCTCCAAATATTTAGGACAACATGAACATTTTTCTGGCTAAAAATACAATTTTGAAAAATGAATTTTTCCCTAATTCAATCTAATAAAAACTCAAATAAAATTCAAATAAAATAAATATTTTATTTAAAATTAAATTTCCGTTATTTCCTCTGTTTTGAAGAAATCATATCATCTTCTCTCATTATTTATTTATTTGGAAAAATAATAAATAAAATCACTTTAATCCAATTTACCAATTTTGAAAATTCAAAAATGGAATTTTTATAAAACCTCCAATTCTCTCAAATGGTCCTTGAGTTGCTTAAGGTCTTTAGGATCAAAATGTTCAAATAAAAATCAAACTAAAATGCAAAGAGCATGGATGCATAAGATGACCTAATGATTAACATCCAAATTGAAAATTGGGATGTTACAAACCTACCCCCCTTAAGATGAATGTCGCCCTTGAGATTCGGGTTGGCTAGCAAATAGGTGTGGGTGGTCTTTCCGTAGGTCTTCTTCTCGCTCCCAGGTGGCTTTTTCCTCGGTATGGTGGCTCCACTGAACTTTGCAAAACTTGATAACCTTGTTGCATGTAACTCGGCTGGAAAACTCGAGTATCTTGACAGGTTTCTCCTCGTAAGTTAGGTCACTCTCCAACTGAATTGCTTCCAGGGTCACCATATCTCTCATAGGAATATCGACCATCTCGGCATGGCACTTCTTCAACTGGGAAACGTGAAACACATCATGAACTCCTAACAAACCTTCGGGTAATTCCATCTTGTAGGTCACTTCTCCCATACGTTCCAAAGTTCGGTATGGTCCTACAAATCTAGGGGCTAACTTTCCCTTGACTCCAAATCGTTTAACTCCTCGCAGTGGCGACACACGAAGATACACTCTTTCTTCGATTTCATAGGCTACCTCCTTGCGTTTCATATCGACATAACTCTTCTGTCTGGACTGGGCTACCTCCAGTCTATCTCGAATCAACTTAACCTTCTCTATAGACTCCTTGATTAAATCTGGTCCAAACAACTGATGCTCTCCAACTTCATCCCACATCACGGTGTCCTGCACCTCCTCCCATACAAAGCTTCGAAAGGGGCCATCTTCAAACTAGCCTGGCAACTGTTGTTATATGAGAACTCTGCATAAGGCAAATTATCATCCCAACTAGACCCATAGTCTAGGGCACAAGCTCTCAACATGTCCTCCAGAATCTGATTGACTCTCTCGGTCTATTCATCTGTCTGCGGATGAAAGGTTGTACTGAACTCTAGCCTTGTACCCAAAGTCTAGTGTAACAGATTCCAAAACTTCGAGGTAAACTGTGTTCCTCTATCTGATACAATGGTCCTCGAAACTCCATGTAGACATACGATCCTGGTCATATATATCTTGGCCAACGTCACGCTTGTATAGGTGGTTTTCACGGGGATAAAGTGAGCCAGTTTGGTCAAGCGATCTACTACTACCCAGATAGAGTCATATCCTGATCGGGTCCTAGGTAATCCGGTGACAAAATCCATGCCAAGCTTATCCTACTTCCGTTCAGGTATCGGCATAGGCTGTAATAACCCTACTAGCTTCTGATGTTCTGCCTTAACTCTCTAACATACATCACATACTACTACATACTTGGCAATATCCTTCTTCATACCTGTCCACCAGAAACGTTCCTTCAAATCCAAATACATCTTAGTGTTTCCGGGGTGAATCGAGTATGGCGAGTCATGAGCTTCCTGAAGTATTAACTTCCTGATCTCCGCATCATTGGGCACATAAATAAGATCCTCAAACCATAAAGTTTCGTTCTCATCCTCACGAAAACCTTTGGCTTTTCCTTTACTCATCTTCTCCTCTATCTCCGTGATCTCCTTATCAGTCTTTTGGGCTTCTTGAATTTTTCCGAACAATGTGGACTGAACTTCCATTGCTGCAACAAAACCTCTCGGAACTATCTCCATCTGTAGTTCTCTGAGATCGTCTATTAACTCCTGCGGTAAACCTCCAGTTACTAGAGTATTTGCATAACTCTTGCGGCTCAAAGCGTCTGCTACAACATTGGCCTTTCCTGGATGATAGTGCAACTTCATATCATAATCCTTTATGAGCTCCAACCATCTCCTTTGCCTGAGATTCAACTCCTTATGTGTGAAAATATACTTCAAACTCTTATGATCCGTGTATACGTCACAACAATTTAGAATAAGAAAATGTCTCCAGGTCTTGAGTGCATGCACTACGGCTGCTAACTCCAAATCATGCGTGGCATAATTCAACTCATGCGGTCGAAGCTGACGTGAGGCATATGAAACAACTCTTCCGTCTTGCATAAGTACACCTCCAAGTCCTTGGAGAGAAGCGTCGCAATAGACATGGAAATCCTTGCATATATCCGGAAGAATTAGCACTGGGCTGTAACTAAACATTTCTTCAACTCCTGAAAACTGGCCTCACATTCTTCGGTCCATATAAACTTGGTGTCCTTCTTCAACAACTCCATCATGGGCTTCGCAATCTTGGAAAAATTCTCAATGAATCTCCTATAGTATCTAGCGACTCCAAGAAAACTACAGACTCTCCAACTGAGGTGGGTGCCAACCACTCAGTGACAGACTGAACCTTGGTAGGGTCTACTGCTATACCTTCTCCTGACATAACATATCTAAGAAATCCAACTTCCTTCAACCAAAACTCACATTTGCTGAACTTGGCACATAGTTGATATTCCCTTAGCTTCTCAAGAACTAAACGCAAATGTTCCTTGTGTTCTTCTTCATTCATTGAGTACACCAATATGTCATCAATGAACACCACCACAAACTTATCCAAAAACTCCATGAACACCTTATTCATCATATTCATGAAATAGGCAGGGGTGTTAGTCAATCCAAAAGACATGACCATGTACTCATATAGCCCATACCTTGTGGTAAAAGCTGTTTTAGGTATATCATGTTCTCGGATCTTCAGCTGGTGCTATCCCGATCAAAGATCGATCTTGGAGAATACTTTGGCTCCCTGTAGCTGGTCAAACAAATTGTTGATCATCGGTAGTGGGTACTTGTTATTGATCGTTACCTCATTGAGTGCACGATAATCAACAACCATTCTCAAGGATCCATCCTTCTTCTCAACTAAGAGCACTGGGCTCCCCACGATGATGAACTTGGTCGAATGTAACATTTCTCCAATAACTCCTTAATCTACTTCTTAATTTCCTCCAGATCATTTGCGGGCATCCGATACGGTCTCTTCGATATTGGGCCGGTGCTTGGCAATAGCTCTATCAAAAATTCTATATCTCGATCTGGTGGCATGCCTGGTAATTCCTCTGAGAAAAACATCAGGGTAATCCTTCACAACTCGCACTTCTTCCCGAACCACTCCCGAGAGGGGATTTACTTGAGTCATCCTTGGCACATGCCTAGATACATACTTGATCCTCTTCCCCTCAGGGGTGGTGAGTAGTATCGACTTACTAGCACAGTCGATGTTTCCTCCATACTTCGATAACCAATCCATACCTAGTATTATATCCAATCCTTGTGACTACAAAATTATTAGGTCTGAGGGAAAAACATGGTTGCCAATGGTTAATGGTAACCGTTCACACCATCGACTGGCCATATACTCTGCTCCTGGAGAGCTTACTAACATGGGTGACCTAAGGGCTAAGGTTGGCAATTTAAACTTGTCCACAAATCCCCTTGATATGTATGAATGCGATGCACCAATGTCAAAAGGAACGAGAGCAGTAAATGACTTAATCAAAAACTTACCGATAACTGCGTCGGGCTGCTCTTCAACTTCCTCCACGTTAACGTGGTTCACCTGTCCTCTGGTGAAAGGGTTGGGCTTCTGTGTTACCATTCGTCAACTCAGAACAATCATTGGCGTAGTGTCCAGTCTTCCCGCACTTGTAACAGGTGACATGATTTAGATCCTTCCTAGCAGGTGTTGCTGGGTTGGAACAGTTCTGGTTGTTGTTTCCTACATTCCGATTTCCATTCTTAGGGCCACTGTGGTTATGTGAACTTCCTCCATTGTGAGTATGGCCTCCATGGTCATGATGGGTATGTCCTCCCGAGTTTGAGGTAAAACGAGGCTTCTGCTAAGCTCCAGAGTTGTACTTCCCCTGTCCATACTTCCTTTTGTGGCTCTCTATCTACTGCTGCTTTCCTTCAATCATAAGAGCCCTGTCTACCAACTCCTGATAGTTAGTGAATGTTGCCACCATCAACTGCATACTCAGCTCGTCATTCAGCCCTTCCATAAACTTCTCCTTCTTCACGGCATCTGTGGCCACATCATTTGGGGCATAGCGAGCTAACTTGTTGAACTCATCCACGTACTGCCCCACAGTACGATTTCCCTGGTGTAAGTTGCGAAAATCATGCTTCTTTATACTCATAGCTCCAGCTGAGACATGTGTAGTGCAGAAAGCTTGCTAAAACTGATCCTAAGAGAAATTGGCCACGGGGAAAGTGGCAGTGTAGTTCTCCCACCATGAGGCTGTGGGTCCATCCAGGTGATGTGTGGCAAAGTGCACCTTCTTAGCATATGTGCAACCTGTGGTGGTCAGCTCCCTTCCAATCTTGTGGAGCCAGTCATCAACAACAATCGACTTGGTGCTACTAGAGAACACCGGCGGATTCAACCTTAGAAACTGGGCTAAGTTGTCAACTGGAGGTGGTGGCGGTGCGTTGTTTAAGGAAGTCACTAGGTACTTGAAAATTGGCATACCAAGCTTCACCAGAACCTACACCGCCACTTTACCTGAAGAGGAGCACTGGATGATTCGAGTTCATGTTCGAGGAAGGACGTTCACACCAGTTACTGAGCCCATAGAGTTTTCCTTTGATGCACCCACCTGGAGTCTAGGAAAGAGCATGGCCACCCACATCGCCATTGGACGCATCGGTGAGGTATAAAACAAGGATCTTAAGGAAATGATCTACAAGATATATGGATGCGAAGATGAGCAATGGGAGATGATTTGCACCAGGAGGGATAAATCCATTGCAGCCTGCATCCAAGAGTTAAACCAGCACATTCATCGTCAGGAGAACCAGACGTGCGCCAGCATGATAGACATGAAGAAGGTGATGACCAGGAACATGGAGCTAGAAGAGGAACTCAAGTCTACACACGATGGATATGAAGAAGAAATTGCAGTACTACTAGAGAAGAATGAAGACCTAAAGAAGAAGCTAGGAATATTCATGGGAGATCCCGAACCCGAGGAGGACAACCATCCTGAAGACTACATCATAATCGATGACACCGACTCTGACCCCGTAGTGATGATGATTATGAAGACGAAGTTGGAGCAGATATCATGGAGTCTTCCACCGATCAAAATTTCTAGATGACCACCAGATTATCATTAGTATTTTCCCATGTATATAGTAATAGTCCGAGCATTTTGTAACAGTAGCTTAGATCGATTGTATGATCTTGTTTGAATTGAGTGGTGTGAAATGAATGTGTTTGTCTCATGTGCACATGGGTAGTGAATTTCTCTTTAGACCTCACTCTATTATGTTCACACCCCGCTAAAACCTATCAGATGCCTCCGAGACGTGACCCCGGATTTGTCTTTAGCGAACGAATTCGTTTGTTAGTCTCTGTTAGCGGACATTCGTTCGTTAGGTTTTTTATTTTCAGTTTTATTTCCAGCCAGGGACCTATCTGTAATAACTTTTATCACAGATTAGTCCCTGATCTTCAAAACCTCGCTACTTTTTACTCGATTGTCCAAATCTAGTGAAACCAACGCCAAAATCTTCATCTTGTTCCCTTTGTCCAAATAATCAACATGAATATGATTTTGGAAATTTAAAATTTGGTTTCCAGCATATTTGAATTTGAACTTCTTTTGATCATAGTTTGAGTTTTGTATCTCCGATTTGATTGATTGTTTTTACAAATTGAAGCTCTTCTCTTGAACTTCCTGTTTAGATCTTTTCTCTTTGTTTTAACTTTGCATTTTATGCTTGAGTGCTTATGTATGCTATTGTTTGTTCACGATAGTGTTCCCGGAGTGTGAGGCTTGCTACTACGAATCACTAGGGTTTTCCGATCGTCGGCAAGGCAAGTAACACTTTGATCATATCCCTTTATTACTCAGTTTTTTATGCATTGGTTTCAACCCTCAAACACTGCATTGAGTAGGACATGATAACATGTGGGTATTTGGGAAGTAGTTGATGAGGTAGGAACCTGTTACCTTTATTTCAAACCTTGGGTGTTACTACGTTATGCTTATACTGTTATGCTATGCTCATAGACGTGGATTGGTTTTGAGAGAATTCATGAAAGATGTGAGAGTTATTGTTAACTAAGGTTTAACTTAAGGTGGCTACTTTAATACACATCTGGGTGGATCGGTTGTGGGCACTTGGGGAATTCCGTGTGCAGCCACAAGCCATTATGGGCTTTGGCATACTTGAGTATGTTGTGTGACCTCTTTTAGTAGTAGACTAGCAGATGTAGGGGATGTAGGTGGTACGGTCTACCCATCGTAAAGAGTTAATGCTTCTGAAAGACTATGTCTCGATCATCCGTTTCTCAAACATCATGTAGTGCGAGAAATGTAATGGAGGAGATCGAGTCTTGTGGGGAAAAGTGCGCAAACCTCTGCAGTAATCATGGTTAGCGTGTCCCCGGTTATGGACATCTTGAGTATCTGGTACTTGAATTATTATGTTGATCTCATCACTCTACTTAATTAATCTGTTGGGTTATTAAACTTTTAATTGGGATTGAGTTGGGGTTACATTCTCAATGTTTTCAACAAACTTTGTAGTTAAATAAAATATATTCCTTTGTTGTAGAGAAAAACTAGCTTTATGCAAAAGATAAACCATAGAGCTTCCACCAGCCATATATGCATGTAGTGATAGCTGTTATTTGTTCATTACTCTATAGTGTTATCTTGCCAGCATATTCCATGTGCTGACCTAGACAGGCTGCAATGTATTATGTTGCAGAATTTTTCAGACGAAGAGTAAGGTGCGCTAGGTCGTTGTCATGCACTCAGTTTTGCTGTGGAGTTGGATGGACTCTTCTATCTTCAAAGCTTCCGTTGTTATCTTATTTAGATGGCCTTCAGCCATATTATTGTAATAAGTTCTCTTTTCAGACATTCGATGAAATAAGTGTGTGATTGAACTCTGTTATAAATCCTCGAGTACTGTGTGTGTCAGTAATACCGTTTGAGGTTGGGTCGCTACAAGATGGTATCAGAGCACACGCTGACTATAGGACGCGACCACCAGGGTAAGCCATAGGACACTTGTCAAAACCGGCGGATCTCGGGTAGGGGGTCCCGAACTGTGCGTCTAGGCCGGATGGTAACAGGAGGCAAGGGACACGAGTTTTACCCAGGTTCGGGCCCTCTCGATGGAGGTAAAACCCTACGTCCTGCTTGATTAATATTGATGATATGGGTAGTACAAGAGTAGATCTACCACGAGATCAAGGAGGCTAAACCCTAGAAGCTAGCCTATGGTATGATTGTTGTGTATGGATGATTCTACGGACTACAACCCTCCGGTTTATATAGACACCGGATAGGGTTAGGGTTACACAGAGTCGGTTACAATGGTAGGAGATCTTGAATATCCGCATCGCCAAGCTTGCCTTCCACGCCAAGGAAAGTCCCATCCGGACACGGGACGAAGTCTTCAATCTTGTATCTTCATAGTCCTGAGTCCGGCTGAAGGTATAGTCGGCTACCCGAACACCCCCTAATCCAGGACTCCCTCAGTAGCCCCTGAACCAGGCTTCAATGACAACGAGTCCGGCGCACAGATTGTCTTCGGCATTGCAAGGCGGGTTCCTCCTCCAAGTCCTTCAAGAAGATTTTAAACACCAAGGATAGTGTCCGGCTCTGCAAAATAAGTTTCCACATATTGCCATAGAGAGAATAATATCAACACAAATCTAATCTGCTGATGCATTCCACAGCGTGACACACACTACGGCCAAGTCCTTTACTCGAATCTGTTTTTACTTTTCCACCTCAGCACGTTTAGCAAGGCGGTTTCCTTGGCACAGTCTTGTCAAAGCAGAGATTGTCCCCCCTTTATGGGATTCTCATCAATACGAATGTGGGTAACCCAACTGCGCCATTTATCACGGCTCTTAGGAGGCAAGCGAGTTTTACTAGGCTGGTGGGGACACACAACCGCATCCGCCCATATAAGGGGATAAGGATCCACCTTTTTACCTACGCCTTCTTCGTCCTTTGCCTACCCATCTCCTGCGCACTCGAGCTCTAGCGCCCAAGCCCACACTTCCTACCTCAACCTCCTCCAGCAATGTCCGGAGCGGGAGGCAAGTGGATGGTCTCCTCCGTCACGGAGGGCCATGTCAAAAAGCTAAGGAAGGCCGGATACTTGTCCAAGGACATCGCGCACCGGCTTCCCGAGGAAGGGCAGCTTCTCCCCACCCCAAGGCCCCATGAGAGGGTAGTATTCCTTCCCCACTTCCTCCGCGGACTGAGTTTCCCACTCCACCCATTTGTCCGGGGGCTCATGTTCTACTATGGCCTGGATTTCCACGACTGACCCCGAACTTCGTCCTCAACATCTCGGCGTTTATCGTCGTGTGCGAGGCTTTCCTCCGCATCCGCCCCCATTTTGGCCTATGGCTCAAGTCCTTCAATGTCAAGCCCAAGGTGGTGCGCGGCAGCCAGGCGGAGTGCGGAGGCGCCATGGCGAGCAAGATGGCCAACGTCCTATGGATCAAGGGCTCCTTCGTGGAGACCCTGAAGGGTTGGCAATCGTGGTGGTTTTACATCATCGAGCCGCGTGATCCGAAATGGATTGCAGCCCCCGAGTTCCGATCCGGACCCCCCACGCGGCTTATGTCCTGGAAAGAGACGGGCCTGTCGTGGGGCGATGAAAAAGAGGTGACCGGATTGCAGACATGCATCCAGTCCCTGGTGAGCAAGCCGATCAAGCTTGTCAATGTAGTCTAGGTCATGCTCGTCCGCCGGATCCTCCCGTGTTAACAATGGGACTTTACTCTGTGGGAGTTCGACCCGGCGCAGCACCAAACCCTTAACAGGCTCTTCGACACGACGTATGAAGACGTCTGGAAGGTGCTAACCAAAGGCGCCGAGGCTCCCACATCCGCTTCCGAGAGCCGCGGATACAGCTCGCAGCGGCACGCTAGCGAGGTAAGCTATTTTCACCTTTTACAGGATGTTAAGTTTTTCCATAGTTTGACTCTATGCGGGTTCTAAACTCCCCCACCTTTGACAGGCTTGGCAGGCGCAGTCCGGATCGATTAACTGTCCGGCTCCCTTGCCCGAAGACCCAGCCCCTGCTCTCCTAGTGAAGCTGCTGGTTCCGGCGCCTTATGTGGTGCCGGAGAAGAAGGCTAAGAAGAAGAAGGCCACGGGGACACGAAAGAGTGCCCGTAATGTGGTGGTGTCGGACTCGTCATCCGACAAGTCCGAGACGCTCTCCTCCCGTGAGAACGAGGAGGAGGAAGAAGAAAACTCTCCCCTCCAGCGGGGGGAGGAAAGAAAAGGAAAGCCGCCCCAACGGGGGAGGCCGAAGGGTCCAGGAAGAGGAAGACCCCTCCGCCGAACTACTCCCCCGATGACGAAGAGGACGAAGAGGAGTGGCCAGATAGGGCCAAGCGTCCGGCGAAATCGTAAGTATTCGGATATCAGAGTAACTCATGACGTTCCTTTGTCGCATTGCTTTCCCTAATGTCGAACATAATTATGCAGCCCGCCCCGGGCCGAACTCAACGAGTCGTCGAGCGGCTCCCTGGATTCATCGGACGTGAACTCAGTTCCGCCCGCTGTCTCCCCCCGCACTGCGGACGACGCCGAAGTGGCGTCGCAACAAGCTCCGGGGCAGGAGGAGGTGGTCCTGGAGGAGCCGCAAGGCGACCTCCGGACTCCAGGAGTAAAGGGGACAAGACCCCAGGGCTCCAAGTCCGGCTTTGTGCCGGACACCGCGCCGAATCTCAAAGTTCCGGACCGCGGTAGGCGAACTCCTTCCTAAGAGGAGCAAGCCTACTGAGCCGGCGGCCTCCGTCCAACCGGAGGCGCCGGACAATCTGCTGGAGGTGCTTAAGGGCGCCTCCATCGACGAGGAGCACCGTACTATTATGAGTGCGGTGATCCAGAAGGTTCAGTCCGCCAAGAGCGGACTGACTGAAGCTTGTGCCTAGCCTTCTAACAGGCTTTGAGGTAAGTAAAAATATGTAAAAATATTACCGCATAGACAGTAGCCCCTGATGCTCTGTTTGGCGTTCGAAAGAAAAGCCGAATAGAGGATCTAAAATTCGCAGGAGTCTAACAAAAAGAGTCAATATGCAGGCTTCGCTGCTAGCCACCGCCGCACTGACTGCGGAGGTGGGTGTGCCCTGAAACAGGACCTCGAGCGGACCGAGCAAGAGCTCGGCCTTGCCAAGCGGCAGCTCGAGGAGAAAAGAAGGTAAGAAATACCTTACAGAAAAAAGTGCCTATAAAAAGACGTGATTGCAAAAAATAACAGGATTGTACTGCTTATTGTAGGGGCCACGACTGAGGTGGCGACCCTCAAGCAGGCGCTGTCCGAGGCCGAAAAGAAAGCGGCCGCGGAGCGCACCGAGCGAGAGAAACTTGAGGCCCGTCGGCGAGGTGCAGCAAGAGCTTCAGGCTCTCATGAAAAAACATGAGAGTCTGGAGCTTGAGTCAAAGACGCAAGCGTCCGAGCTCGCGGCGGCCCTTGAGACTGCCAAGTCTGCCAAGGCCGAAGCCCAAAAGGCCCTCCAAGAGTTGGAGGAGATGAAAAAGATAGCAACGGATAAGGCATTCTTTATGCAAAGCAAGAAATATAAAAGTAAACTACTTGTTACTTACCCGAATCCGGAGTTCTCCAGGGGCATTCGCAGATCTTCCCCGTAGCGTATCCGATGCCGCCGCATTCTACCGAGCTGAAGAAGGCAGCTCGACGAAGAAGGTGTTCTGGTCTCAGTATGCTGAGGCCGTACACCCTGTGCCCTTGAGCGACCAGCTGAAACAGCTGGTCGAACTCCACAAGGCGGCCGAACAGGCCATGAAGGGCTTCATAGTTCGGCTGTGGCCCGGAGAGGCCCTGCCTGGGAGCTACTTCAGGCTGGTGCGGCGGCTGGTGGAGGCCTGTCCAAGGCTCGGGGTCATCAAGCGCTCCATCTGCATCGAAGGTGCCCGTAGGGCCCTTGCCCGTGCAAAGGTGCACTGGGGTAAGCTAGACGGTGAAAAGCTTGTGAGGGACGGGCCGCCGCCGGGGAAGGAGTATCGGAAGCCTGAGAACTACTATAAGGATGTTCTTGCGGGTGCCCGCCTTGTGGCGGATGAATGCACCAAGGATGTAATTTTTGAATGAACTCGCTCGTGTTTATCCTGTGCGCTGAAAACTTATTCATATGCGCTAAGCAATGCTTATTGAATTTAAAATATTATTTTCTGTGCGGCCGTTTATCAAAAATTGAGAGATGGCCAGTCGTCGGCTTCTGCCCCCATGCCACTAGTGCTGGGGTGTTTGGTGATAAACCTGGGCGCTCTTTTTCCCATGGTTGGGTCCTTCGAGGGAGGCGCTCAGCACGACGAACCAGGCAATCAGACTATAATGCTTGAACACTCTCACTTAGCCATAGAACTTTATAATTTTAAATTTCGGCGAAGCCCCTAGTTTGGAAGACCGAGTTCGGGGCGCTATCCACGCCTTGGCCGGGGTTATCCAGCTCCTCGCTCGAAGTGGCATAAGCCTTTAGGGACTCGAAAAACCTCTCGAACAGCGACCGGTCTCTCGCCTCATCATGACAGTCAGTTTTAGCTTTCTCCACTGAGGTGCTTAACCCAGCTCAACCGGGGCACAATCGCAGTGGTTCTCCTAGTGCTACCTTAGCCGATATAGCGGAACGTAAGGCACCAAAACATAGGAGCCGGGCAAACCCAACTATTGACCCAAATCATGATTCAGAGCCGATGCATATAGTGCTATAAGTTCGGGGTGCCGCACTTGTGAAAGTGTACGGACTTCTCACACCATATTAAAGGGTACTGAAGCCCCTGGCGTACTTGTCGTACCATAGTGTACGGGTGCAACATGTCATTAATGAACATATATAAAAGAGAGTAATGCAAAAAATAGACAAAAAGCTAAGCATTGTTTATAGAGAGGCTATTTATCAAAGCCGAACGATACAAATAGTGCGGTAAGCAAAAGATATTGGACTATTCAGTATGTCCTGACCAGGGGCAGGCCGCGGAATTGTATTTAAAACAGGTATACCGCTCGTAACAGAGACCACCTGGGAGTTCCATAATGCGGCATGGCTTGTCTGCCTCCCTGGATCTTGCATCGTTTGTGCGGCAGTCGAGTTGCCGAACAGGTCGTCCGAAGTATGGAGTCCTGAAAGTAAGAGAAAATTAAGAAAAGAATCCGGCAGCCCCTAGTACGTTTTAAGCCATGTTTTGGGCATGCCGTTATTGTGCCCCTTCCCCTGTGCCCATGGTATTTCAAGGGCGTAGTTATGTACGCGAGGTACTGGTTTCGCTATGTCGCGAAAGCTGGGGTTGGGGCCACATTGCTACGCTTGCTCAGAGTGTGCCAGGCGGTCCTGCTGTAGGTTACTCCGGGCGCACTTGGCAGTGTCTGGCTTTTTAATGGCCGGACTGGAGAATTGCCTGAGAAGGCTACTCTGTACCTCCGCTGCGAGAGCCGCCGTATGCTCCTCCGTACAGAGGGAGCGTTCGGTGTTCCCGTTGACCGTAATTACTCCTCGAGGGCCTGGCATCTTGAGCTTGAGATATGCGTAGTGCGGCACCGCATTGAACTTTGCGAATGCGGTTCGTCCGAGCAGGGCGTGATAGCCACTGCGAAACGGGACTATATCGAAGATTAACTCTTCGCTTCGGAAATTGTCCGGGGATCTGAAGACCACGTCAAGTGTTACTGAGCCTGTACAGTTGGCTTCTACACCTAGTATAACGCCTTTAAAGGTCGTTCTTGTGGGCTTAATCCTTGAGGGATCTATGCCCATTTTCCGCACTGTGTCCTGATAAAGCAGGTTCAGGCTACTGCCGTCGTCCATGAGGACTCTTGTGAGATGAAATCCTCGATGATTGGGTCGAGAACCAATGCGGCGAAGCCGCCATGGTGGATGCTAGTGGGATGGTCCCTTCGATCAAAAGTGATCGGGCAGGAGGACCATGGGTTGAACTTTGGGGCGACTTGCTCTATCGCGTATACGTCCCGTAGCGCACGCTTCCGCTCCC
>NC_053028.1:272749925-272872889 GCF_003073215.2 Triticum urartu
CTTTGTTCTAATAGCCTGGGTTGAGTGGGTGGGAAGATCCACTACCACCTTTGCTCTTTTGCTGATAAGGCTGGCGAAACGTAGGAGGAGGAGGCAACCAAAACTTCTGTTGCTTAGCTGCCACTTGAGTTGAAGAAGAAGATTGAGCTGCATCCCTGACTCTCTTCTTAGAAGCATCACACTTAATCCGAGCAGCTTCTTGCTTTAGTGCCATGTTGTAGAATTCATCATACTTAGTCGGCTCAAGAAGCACAAGAGCTAATTGCAGATCTTCTCTGAGGCCACCTCTGAATTGATAAATCATGCTCTTTTCATCAGGGACGTCTTGTTTAGCGAAGCGAGCGAGCCTCTGAAATAGGATATTCTATTGATACACGGACATGCTGCCTTGCTTGAGATTGCGGAACTCCTCACGCTTGCTTTCAGCAACACTTTGTGGAATGTGATGAGCTTTGAAGTCTCGGCGGAAATCATCCCAGGTAATCACACGACCTCCTCTGGAATCTCTATATTGTTGAAACCACTCAGCAGCTTGGTCTTTGAGTTGAAACGAAGCAAACTTGACAAAGTCCTCAGGCCTGACATTGCTACACTCAAAATGTTTGCAGATATCCATGAGCCAGTCGTCGGCGTCTGTGGCCTTGACATAGTTGCTGAAGGACTTCGGCTGGTTTGCGAGGAACTGATTGAGGGTAGCAAACTGAGGCTGATTGTTGCCTTGGCCTTGATTTCCTTGGTTGCCTTGCCCTTGGTTGCGCTCTTGCAAGAGTTGCAAAAGCATTTGAGTGTTGGTGTTGGTGGCTGCAATTACATCTAGCCATGCCTCCGGAGGTGGAGGTGGTGGCGGAGGGTTCGACTGATCTCCATCATTGCCGTCCGGATTTTGACGCGTTGGAGGAGCCATCCTGAAGAGGTTGACATCCGTTAGCATCTTGAAAGACATATATTCAAGCTGAATCAAAGGATCGAAATTGCAACATATAGCCTTAACATTCGAACAAGAATGAACGAATGAATTCCAAAGTAAACCATCACACTTCCATAAAGTTGAGAAGCCACTTAGATAAAGGTAGATGAATAAATCAATAAGGTACATATATGAACAAGTGGTAAGGATTACCAAATCACAAACCAAATATCTGCGGAAGAAATACTATAGCTACATGAATTCCCACCTATAAAACTCCCAAAACTTTCTAGTTATGCAATCAGGTGTTGAGGATACAGGGGAAGCATAATATCTCACCCAAAACTAGCAAATCCTACATCCAGCTGTATCCATCCTTCAACACATAACCAAGAAACCTTCGGAAATCATTTACCTCAACCTTAGAAAAGCATCCGTTATACGAGTTATGGCAATACTCCCGAACTCCTTCCCAGTACTGGGTGGCGTCGAGGTTATCTCACCAACAACTGCATAAAAGAGATTTTCGATGTCGGCGAACTCAAGTATTCCAGAACTGCAACGATAAAATTGTGACGACAACACCTCGGGGCTCAACTCCCTGGGACACTGCCACAACCCCTAAATGTCAAGAGGCTCCAAGAACAATGTTCTCGTCACAAAACCATCAGAACGATTCCAAGATACCCGCGTGATCCTAAAAAAATCGTGAAATTTGAGGAGAGAAGAGTCAAAACTCTACGTCAGGAGGCCTCACCAGAGCGACGAAGGGACTGAGGAGTAAAAAGAATCCTACTCTCCGATATATATAATCCTAAGACTCAAAACATTTTGTTCTAGACTCAACAACGTCAGCGATTCGATCAAGCAGGGGGCTCCTAAGTCGGGGAAGGCTCTGATTACCAACTTGTAACACCCACAATGCGGCTATATCTGCCACGTGTCGGGGCACGACTTAGAGGCATAGCTGCATGGTAGGCATGTCGCAAGAGGGGTAATCTTTACACATCCCATGTACTGAATAAGAAAGGGATAAAGAGTCGGCTTACAATCACCACTTCACACAATACATAAATATATCATACATCATCCAAGGTACAATCAAAGGTCTGACTACAGAACCAAAACAAAGAGAGACAACCCCAAATGCTAGATCCCCGATCATCCCAACTGGGCTCCTCTACTGATCATCCGGAAAAGAAACATAGTAACGGCCCGAATCCTCATCGAACTCCCACTTGAGTTCGGTAGCGTCCCCTACACTAGCATCATCGGCACCTGCATCTGTTTGGAAGTATCTGTGAGTCACGGGGACTCAGCAATCTCACACTCGCGAGATCAAGACTATTTAAGCTTAAGGGTAGGAAAGGGTAGTGAGGTGGAGCTGCAACAAGCACTAGCATATATGGTGGCTAACTTACGCAAAAGAGAGCGAGAAGAGAAAGCAAAGCACGGTCGAGAAGCTAAAAGTGATCAAGAAGTGATCTTGAAGCTACTTACGTTCAAGCATAACACGAGACCGTGTTCTCTTCCTGGACTCCGCCGAAAAGAGACCATCACGGCTACACACGCGGTTGATTCATTTTAATTATGTTAAGTGTCAAGTTCTCTACAACCGGACATTAACAAATTCCCATCTGCCCATAACCGCGGGCACGGCTTTCGAAAGTTCAAAACCATGCAGGGATGTCCCAACTTAGCCCATCACAACCTCTCACGGTCAACGAAGGCTATTCCTTCTCCCAGAAAGACCCGATCAGACTTGGAATCCCTGTTACAAGACATTTCGACAATGGTAAAACAAGACCAGCAAGACCACCCGACTGTGCCAACAAATCCCGATAGGAGCTGCACATATCTCGTTCTCAGGGCACACCGGATAAGCTAAGCGTACAGGTACCAACATAACCCAAGTTGCCAAGGGAAGGTCCCGCACGGTGCTCTAGTTTGGACCAACACTCAGAGGAGCACTGGCCCGGGGGTTTAAAATAAAGATGACCCTTGAGTCCGCGGAACCCAAGGGAAAAGGCTTAGGTGGAAAATGGTAAAACCAAGGTTGGGCCTTGCTGGAGGAGTTTTATTCAAAGCGAACTTTCAAGGGGTTCCCATAACATCCAACCGCGTAAGGAACGCAAAATCAAGGAACATAACACTGGTATGACGGAAACTAGGGCGGCAAGAGTGGAACAAAACACCAGGCATAAGGCCGAGCCTTCCACCCTTTACCAAGTATATAGATGCATTGAAGTAAACAAGGTATAATAATGATATCCCAACAATATCCATGTTCCAACAAGGAACAAACTTCAACTTCACATGCAACTAGCAACGTTATAAGAGGGGCTGAGCAAAGCGGTAACATAGCCAAGCAATGGTTTGCTAGGAAAGGTAGGCTAGAGGCTTGACATGGCAATATGGGAGGCATGATATAGCAAGTGGTAGGTAACGCGACATGGCAATAGAGCGAACAACTAGCAAGCAAAGATAGAAGTGATTTCGAGGGTATGGTCATCTTTCCTGAAAAGTTCTCAGAGTTGACAAAAGCTTGATCCTCGTAAGCGTACTCAACAGATTCCTCGATCACATACTCGTCTCCCGGCTCTACCCAAAGCAATAACACAAGCAAAGGACCAACAATCAATCATGGTGCAATGCACAAACAACATGATGCAAAACATGGCATGACATGCAGGATGTGATATGCAATGCATATGCGTGCTCCAGAAGGAAAATGATGAACACGGTATCAACTTGACAAACCAAGTGTGCCGCTGGAAAGATGAGATGATTTCGGTCGAAATCGATATAAAGATCGCCGGAATCGGATGCACGGTTTGCAAAATGGCAAGCAAAACAATAATGGCACAATTCTGTGATTAAAAGCACGATGCCATCTAGAATGAAACAAGAAACTAAGCTACTGCACTCCAACATAGCAAAAAAGCATATGGAAGTGATGTACTCAAGATGCTTGACAAAACATGAACACTGAGCTACGGCTAAATCACACAAGAGCAGGTTCAAAGAAGCATGGAAAAAGTACAAAAGATATCAGCTTCTCAGACTCGGTGAAAATACTAACATGCCAGGAATAACATCAGGAAGCCATGTTTAGAGCAAGCGAACAGCATGCTACAGGAACATATCATAGCAAAAAAAGGCATGGCATGAATCTACTAAATGCATAGAACAAAAGTCCCTTACTGATCATGAGCCAAAAAGGCACAGAAGATATGATGGCACCCATGTAAACATAGCAAGTTTTATTAACTGTTTCAGACTTAGCAGAAAACAGAGCATGGCATAAACAGAATTATGAAGGCATCTTTGCGAGCTCAAATCACTCATCACAAATCCTTTAATGGCAGGATAAGCATACTAACAGCAAGAAGACATGTTCATGAAGCTAACCATGGCAAGATCAAGTTCATAGAATGCATGGATCACTAACAACAACCATGGCAAAGTTGATTAACATGTAAACAATCTGCCAAGAACATTTTACAGCAAGAGTAGAGCAAGATTAAGACACTCTAGGGCACTCCATAATTGCAAACAGGGACATGGATGGATAGAGCATAACTATATGTCCAAAACACCCTTACTGAATGTGCTCAAAACAAGCATGGATCTCACTGAAGCATCATGTTTACATGGCATAAAAATAACAGCAGAACAAGGACTTAGCAAAATCCTAAGTCCCTGAAAACAGCAATATCACGAAGGCTACTTTGCATGCTTGTGCTAGTCACCACAAAGATCACAAAAATACAAGGCAAGCACCTCTATAAAGATGGCATGGCATAGATCAAAACACATGTAGAGCTCATGCCCATATAATGCACACAACAAATGTGACAAAAATGACAAATCAACATAATCTGCTAAGAAACAGGAGTAAACATTTTATAGCACTCTTGCATCAGTGATTTGGGCATCAATATGAACTCAAACAAGCATGCCACAATGGAATTAAATGAAGAGCATCTCACAATGAACATTTTGATATATCATGCGCATGAAACGGAGCTACGGTCATGGAGTTATGGCATGATGAACAGAGCAAGAAAAAGTTGCAAAAAAGACTTAGAGGAAAAGGGGGGTCAACCTCTCAGATCTAGGGTTCGGATCTGGCACAGAAAACGAGGCCGGGCCAGAGTACTCGCTGGAATAGCTCGCCGGAGAAGGCGCTACGCGCTGGCCGGAGCTTGGTGAAGGAGGGTCCGACGACGTGGAGAGGAGGAGGCGGCGTGTGGGCGACGCCGAGGAGGCCGGGCGGCGGTGCGAGATCGGAGGAGACGGCGGCGTGCGGTCGACGGTGGCGGCGCGGGCACCGGCCGCGGTCACCGGCGACCTCGGGCGCAGGGAGGCGCTGCCGGAGGCAGGAGGAGGCGGCACGGGTGCTGCAAGGCGGGCGGCGGTGAGCGGGCCGGGAGGGCCCCGCCTAGGCCCCGACGGGCCGGCTCGCGGGGAAGTGGGCACGGCTGCCCCGGCGAATCGGAAGCCGACACGTGGCGGCGGTGGAGGTGGGCGGACACGTCCGGCCGGTGGGGAGAAACGTCCGGCGGCGCGAGGAGAGGGAGAGCTAGGGTTTCGTCCGTGAATTTTGACGGGGTGCACATATTTATAGCTAGGAGGAGGTAGGAGTGTCCAAATGAGGTGTAGTTTTCGCCGACGCGATTGTGATCCGATGGCGGAGGACATGGAAGAGGTTTGGATGGGTTATTGGGCCGTTTTGGAGGGGTGTTGGGCTGCAACACACACGAGGCCTTTCCGGTTACCCGGTTAACCGTTGGAGTATCAAACAGACTCCAAATGGCACGAAATTTGACAGGCGGTCTACCGGTGGTGTACCAAGGCCACTTGGAAAATCGTGATCCATTCCGAGAACGTTTAACACCCTCTCACGAAAAGAGACAAGAGGGGTGCGCTGGTGCATGTGGGAATGTCAGATTGCGAAACGGGCAATGGGGAAAATGCTCGGATGCATGAGACGAACACGTATGCAAATGAGATGCACATGATGCCATGATATGATATGCATGACATGAAGAAAATGCAAAATGAAGAAAAAACCCAACCACGAAGGGAAATCTCATAACTTAAAGCCGGAAATGGCAAGAGTCGGTTACAAATATGGTAAGTTAAATCCGGGGTGTTACAGGTCACGGAAGGGGCAATACCCAACATGGCCTCGCGGACGAAGGCGAAAACAACAAGAAGTGAGACGGATTGGGGATCTAGGTGCAGCATATGGATCTGATAGTGAGACAACACGGCGTTGAAAAAAGCGGAGAAGGGAGGAAGCAGGCCAGCCCACAGGGCGTCAATGAAGAATTGGACCTCGGTTGTTGTCCTATCAACAGAGGCGCGGGATTCAGGCCAGGCCACCGTCTTTCCCCATTCGTTGAAGCCGGTGGCGAGTGCTGGGCGGACCTTGTCCATGGCCTCCTGGTTGAGCACCAGCGACCGACCAATAGCGGGTTCAATGGCCGAAGGTGGCTCGGGTGAAGACCGGGACTTCTTCCCCTTCTCTGTTCGGCTCGGCGCCATGGCGACGGGGAGGGCCCAGCTCAGGTCGAGTTGGGAGAGGAGATTGTTGTTTTGGAAGGCGGAAGAATTGGGAAGTACGTCGCCAGCAACGAGGGAATAACTGTATAGGTCACGGTGGCCGCGTAGCCAGGCGGATATCAAGGCAGCGTGGGGAAGTGGAGACGCCCACGTCCCGTCAGTCGCCACGCGTCAATCGAGGCCGCAGGCTATTGGGGCCCGCGGCGCTCCGCACTTGCCCCTTGGCTTCGCCTCGAAGCAAAGTCCGAGCGCGCCTTGGGTCCGGGGGCTACTGTCGGCGTCCTGGGAACGGGGGTCCTCAGACTTGCCTGCCTGCGGCCCACGGCGTGGCTCCACCAGCGGCCCCGTACAACCCATGTTCACCAGCAAACACTCAAGACCCTCGCAAGGGGCCGAGCCTCGCGAGGCGGACGACGCAAGACCTCCTCGGGGGCGGCCTCACCAGGCTCGCCGCGAGGGGCGGAGAGATCAAGGCAAGGGGCACCTCGCGAGGTTCATGTGACGCAAGCCATGACGACCGGGGCCAGGCGGGCGCCAGCGCGCACAGTGTCCTTATTTCCTCTTTGGTGCTAAAGGGGCAGGCGCAGACGATGAGTCCCGGGGCATCAGGCAAAGGTTTTCATATCGGTGCAACAAGACCAAGACCGGCAGGACGGAGGTCACCATAGAGCCCAGGACGGCGTCACCACCAGAGTCTTTGGCAGGCGAAGACCATCTTTTGTCAGGATAAAATGTACTAGTTGTTCTCCTTCAAACTGACCGTTGTGGGATCCCTTCCCGCCTAACATTTGGGGATAGGACCATGGCCTCTATAAATAGGACTAGCCACCGCCATAGGAGGGGACGGATCATTCAGATCACCCTCAACCACACAAGCTCACCGAGCTCAAGAACACCTCTCCTCCGGAGGTTGTTATTCCCTTGTACTTGTTCATCCTCAGCCCAAGAGGCAATCCATCACACCACACTGGAGTAGGGTATTACACCACATCGGTGGCCCGAACCAGTATAAACCATGTGTCCTTTGTTCTGCGAGTTCGTCGTGTTGAGCCTTGAGATCGCGGTGAGGGCGTGAGCTAGGGGGGGAGATCTTCGCGCGCATCCCAGAATTCGAACCTCAAAGGTTTTGCCGGAACCCGAAATCCGACAGGCCGGTTCTGACACTGACAGCGGGCGGGTGCCGACGGGGGGTGGGAGGGACGACGCAGGAGTGGAGCAGGGGAACCAACAGAGGATAGGCATAGCTTTTACTCAGCCGCCGAGCAGTGAAGTATATTTATGAAAAGGATATGCGACTGAGGATAATTTATCCTCCAGTACGATGGATTGTGAATCGACTAGGTACCGGTTAGACGAGTATAACCAAACTTTTACTTCTCTAACCGGTTATAGGGAATCGGTTAGAAATGACCTTTAAGGCCCTGTACAACGGCAGGTGCTTAGACAGGTGCCAGGGAAAAAAACCCGGTTTTTTTCCAAGATTGAACTGCACGGGTGCTTAGAAAGGGGGGAGAAGCAAACATTTGTTTCCGATGCCAGCCGGTGCTTTGAAGAAATAACCGCTCCCGAAAAGTCACGGGTGCTTCACCCGGTGCCTCCATCGGCAAAAGAAAGTCACGGGTCCTTTAACCCCAGCGTGACCCCGCGCGACTCCTCCCCAACACTGGCTGCATCGTCGAGAAAGGCCTGGACCCCCGCCCGAAGGACTCCCGCGGCTGCGCCACCGGCGAAGCAGCGCCGGGCGGCTTGAGGAAGAAGCCGCGCCATGGGAGCATCGGAGAAAGGGGCGGCGCTGTGCTTTGGAATCGGAGCTGTCGTCGGCGTGATTTCGGGATTACTGTGTATGGTCAGGATACAGATGAGATGAGAGGATAGCGCAAGAAGGAGGGAGCTGAGCGTGTGAGCGTTATTTTAGTGGAGGAAGCTGAGCATGCGAGCGTTATTTTAGTTGGGTAGCATCCCGCATTGGAGAGAACGGGTGCCAGGCCAGGTGCTACGCCTACGCCAAACCAACTGAGGCACCTCTGATTAGCACCTCCCCATTGCGAGACCACGTTTAATACCGATGCAATGCTAGTCTTTTTTCCTTAAGCACCTGCCATTGTACAGGGCCTAACACTTGTGCTTCCGCACTTTCTACATACATGCTCCTGCCAATCCGGTGACAAACCACGAGGTGCGTACGTGACTGTTTTTTTTAGAGAGAGAGAGGTACGTGACTGTTTGTTGGTTACCCTGACCGACGTCAAAGGTAGATCACCTGGTGCCAATGCGCTGCCCACTTGAAACGAGACATCACAGGATAGCCAGTTTCAGTTACGCGCGTGCGTGCGTCGTCCAGGGAAAGGCGACTCGTCGCGGGGGGACGAACGAGGGCCGTACGTCGCCCAACAAATCCCACGCGTTGGACACCATGTCACGAACCATCGGACCCTCTGACGCGCATGCGTGTCTCACCTTCTCGACCGCCACATGTGCAACTTCACGCCATCGTCTTCTTGCAGGCTCGCCAAGCTGCTAGTACATCATGGGATCTAACCTGGTCTGGGTTAATCCCTAACGCAGGCCCTTGATGAGCTAATACCAAAACCAGCATGTTAAGACAAGTTACGCACAGGCCATGTGATGTTAGTTAGCCGCTCATCATTGGTCTTCACGCTTTCGCTATACAGGCCCTCTGACTAGCTATGGCGGCCCTAGGCAGCACTGTTCGGATAAATCAGGTTGAGTACCGGCATGGCATGCAATGATCATGCGCCAGGTGCCCGAAACACACCCCCTTGTGCCCATGTCCCACAGCCCAAGCTCCAGAAGGTCATCTCCTTTTGCAACTTTATCTCAGTCCAAAGTCCAAACCTACCTACACTAGCCCCTCTTTTGAGAAGCCCGGAACTGGATGGATGGAAGCTGTAGCCCGTCCTGCAGCGGCTGGCGGTTAATCCAGTCCAAGACGCAAGAAACACGAGCAATTGGTTGCGTGCATGCGGAATGACCCGACCGGTTGGTTTCATGAGGTGACGGATCAGCGATCTCACTGTGCCAAAAGGTAGGGAACAGTCGCAGATTTTTGGACCGTTCCGGATGTGTCGAGCATAGCATTCATTTGCGGGATTGATTTTCCGAGGATGGGATAACTATGCATGCATGCATGCATGCGCTGCCCGGTTGTTGCAAGCAATGAGAGGGTTGGCGAAGGTTATTTTGTTTTGGTTTCTAGGGTGGCGAAGGGGGATTTTGCTTGCTGGGAGACGACAGTTCTTGACAACTCGGTGTGATTTCACTTCGGTTGTTTCGCCTAACCTCCTTCTAGCTCCAGTTGTAACATCCAAGTCCTAGAGTACGATTGAGTTGGCCGGATGAATCCTATGGAGCTGCATTTACGTCTGTTTGCTTCTGCATTGCAGTATTCTCTTCCTACCTCGCCCTTTCGAATCTGACTAGCATGCATGACTAATAGCAAATCGATGTCTCGTTTCAAAAATAGCACAGATCGATGCGTGCATGCATTAAAACCCCCCCATGTCACGTACCATCGCTGTATACATACTCAGATGTGGGCATCTTCAACCTATTAAACGGAAACAGTATCCATCTGCACACAGCGATACAAAAGCCGACCATCCAATTGTGCATTTTAAACGGAATTTGAATAAATGGGACGAACTTTCAGACAAACGGGGTGATTTTCATTTAAACCGAACCATATTCATTATATTTTCTACATACTTCATTAAACAAAAGCGTCCCGAAGTTAATCTAGTATAATCTTTGTCTGCGTCCATGCTTCAAGTCCCTGTTGTTCCCCATGTTTGGCATCTTGCCGAGCGAACCGCGGAAAGTGAAGTTGCGGGTCGTCGGCGACAAAGAGTAAGACATGGGATACGGCCGTGCCCACATGAAACACAGATGTCTTCGACTCCCATGTCCCACTCTTTCTTCTTCTTCTTTTTTGACGAGAAGACCGTAGAACAGGATGTTCTACGGTAATATTTTATTGTTAATAAATATTTACATTACAAAAATACTTTACAAAAATAGCAACTAAATCAACCAATTCCTTGTTTGGGTAACATGATAAAAAATTATAACAAATGTTGTTCAGACCATTCTTTAATCTGCTTTGCAATTTCTGATCTTGCTCTGATCTATGTTGCTTTCAAACCTTCTTGAAGATAGTATTTCCATCCCCCTATATAAGCTGGTGCTTGGCGGAATATCTTATCATTTCAAACGAGCCAGATGCTCCAGCAGGCTGTCACAATGATGTCAAAAGCAATGTCACTGGGGAGGCGTTCAGCCAAAATACAACATTCATCAAAGCTCGAGATGCCTCTGTTCTTTTGCGAGAATAAGTGGTTCCAGCAATGCATCGCAAAATTGCAGTCCCAGAATAAGTGAGACAGAGTTTCCTTCGTATTGTCAGAACAAAGAGCACAATTATAGAACTGGAGAGGCATCTTTTTTCCTCTTAAGGAGGTTTCTGGCATTTACTCTATCATGAAGCAGCAACCAGAAGAAAATTTTGTGTGTAAGCTTGGTTGAACTCTTCCATAACAGCCTGAAAAGATGATGAGTCCTACTCTTTCTTGTTGGAGTACATAGCCTGGACGTCGCTGATCGAGGTGAGGTCTACAATAGACGTGGACCGGTCGGCCTGGTGGTCGTTGCGGCCTGGCACGAACGATGTGGAGTTGTCGACATGCACGTCCACAATCGACTATGCCGCCTTTGTCTCCACCACGTGAGTGCTGCATGTGGCCTTTCAAGTGCACCTACGACTGCTCCATGTTGAAGCTGGCATGAACTAGTACGGGCGGAGCCGACAACTCGTTGGAGGAGGCCTCCTCCATATGTGAGCCAGATATATTCGGCCAGATGGGTTTTCTCGGAGCTGTTGTTTGTTGCTCGTTGTGCCTGTTTCCTTTTCAGCGCTTATGTACGTTAAAAACACTAAACGCTTATGGCGTGAGTTACATCCTTTTTCAATAACCGGCGCTCATGGACATCACATGGATAGCTTAACCGACCTGGACAATCGGCTCATTCTCTATCATCAGGTTTTCTTTCTCTTTTGTTTTTTTTCCGGCTGATTCTCTGGTTTTGTTTCTCTCTATTTTTTCTTTTTTTCTCATGCCTTTTCTTCTGTTTCACAAACTTTTTCAAAATGGAGATTTTTCTTAATTTTGTGAACATTTTTCAGATACGCAGTCCATTTTTCAATTCGTGAAAATGTTCTAAATTCGCGGACTTTTTATAAAATTACTAACATTTTGTCAAATTCGTGAACGTTTTTAAAATCCCGTGAACAATTCTGTAACACACGAACTTTTTTCAAATCTACAAACTTCTTTTCAGATGTGTGCACTTTTTTCAAATCCGCGCTATGATACGATATGACGTACAAAGCTTTATGAAAGTTCTGGAAGGTTCCTGATCCTTTTTCTTCCTTTCTTGTTTTTCTTGGTTTCTTTTCGGGTTTTTTTTAGACTTTTCCCTGTATCTTTTTTATCGTATTTTATTTTGTTTCTTTCATTCACATTTAAAAAAACCATATTACATTTTTTCATGATTCAAAAATATGGTCCTATTTTTTGAAAATATTATAAAATTACAAAAAGTTCTCAATTTAGAAAAAACCTTCTTTCCCAAGAGCGTTGGCATTTATATTTTTTTGATATTTCAAATAATGTTCACGAAATTCCAAAATTGATTTTTTTTCCAGAAATTGATCGTGTTTTTAAAATTATTAGGAAAATCATAATCAAGTAAAAATTTACAAATCCATGAACTTAGCTTTTTTAATTCGCAAATATTTTTTCATACATGAACATTTTAAAAATGTGTGAACATTTTTTTATTTCATGAACTTTTGATAAACTTAATGAACATTATTTTGAATTCACAGGAATTTTTTGATTTTTGATGAAATTATTAAAATTAGTGAAATTTCTTGGATTTGTCAATAATTATTTAAATTTGGCAGCATTTTCTTGAATCAGAAACAGACAAAGGTAAGAAAACTGACCTAGGAAAAATACAGGTATAAAAGAAGAGCCTGCGCTCCTGGTCTTCCCTTTACCATTCGTGTTAGCACTCGCGAAAAAAGGGACGCCATATTTCGACCCCAATTCAGTTTGGCCAAATCACTAATTAAACTAATTAGAGGGTATCCCTTATAAAGGTCACTCCCACTTTTACAGAGCAATATTACTATTTCACATCTAGATGTAATATACTTACCTCACATCTAAGTCCGAAGCCGTTGATCTTGTTTGTCTTTAGTTTTCACGCAACGTGATTTTGTCATTTACCTGCTTGTCCGTGTTGCATTGACGCGCACGTCGGCCTTTTTTTTGCGAGCTTGGGATGATGTGTGCCCGCTCATGTATTTGTGGGCTTTGTCGGTTTTCTATTCGTCCCTGTTGTGGGCTTCCTTGTACCATGCGATTTAGAGAGAGCAGCCGCTTTTTTTCCCTCTCATGACGTGAGAGAGCGGTGCCCATTCATTTTTCTGTCCTCCTTCACTCCACAAGCGGGTTGGAAGTGAGAAAGTAGGAGTGAAAGTGAGTGATTTTCCACTACTTCTCCTAAAAAGATTCTAGTTTATTTTTCTTCTAATAAAATGCTTGGAAATTGAAAATATTGTTCAAAATTTCAAAACAACTCCGAATTTTGAAAAATTGTTTCACGGATACCACAAAGGTTCATGTTCCAAAATATGTTCATGAAATTCAAAACACTTAACAGAACAATTTTTTTTGAAAAATTCTCTGGTATTTGACATTCTGTTCACAAATTCAAAATTGTCAAATGTTGTTCAGAATTTCAAAAGATATTCTTGTTTCCCAAAAATTGTATCAAAATTTCAGAAAATAATTTCATTTAAAAAAATTGAAATTTCAAAAACAATGTGATTGATTTCATCGTATTCATAACTCCAAAAAAAAGATCTTGTTTGTCAATAAATTCACAAATTCATAATAATTGTATGAAAAAATCCAACAATTTCGAAAAAAAAATCAAGATTTAAAATTTTTGTCTAGAATTTTAGAAAATTTTATTGTATTTCCAATTTTGTTCACAAATTCAAAATATACTTTTTGTTTCAAATTTAATTTCAGAATTGTTTTGCTTTCCTTGTTTTCTTAACATATCTAAAAATATTGTCAATTTCAAAAAATGGTGGCATTTTTTAATCTTGTCTTTACAAAAAATCAAATTTGTTAGATTTGTTTTAAAAAAGCTGTCACAATTTCTAAGAAATACTTGAAAATTGCAAGAATTTTCGGATATGCTAGATCTTCTTAAGATTTCGCGCTGGTCAGTGGTCATTAACGCACCTTATCTCCACTAGTGGCTACACTTTTCCAAAACAAATATGTTGGGAGTTCCTAATTGCTGGGCGTTCGCATGGGGCTGCTCGTTCGCGGACTTAGTGGGCCCATCTCGCTAGCAACAAGTAGATAATGCTGGAATGAATGAAGGTTGCGCTGCCGTTGTACGAACCAAAGATCGGCTGCTTGAGAGCATATGACTCTAACGAGTTGAGCTATGACCTTTCTTGTTTACAGCGCAAGACCTTAAGAAACTCCAGCGCCGACCCGAATGTTTCAAAAATTTCGAATGCAAAACTTTTTGTTCGAAAACAAAACATGAATGTTTTATTAAACGGGACCATTTTTTCAAATTTGTTAAGAATTTTGAGAAAACTCAAGCATTTTTAAACACGCAAATGAATTTTGGAGAAGCAGACATCTTTTAAAAAGGATCATTTTTTAAACTACCCAAAAAACCGGACAGGAACATTTTTAAAAATAGGAACATTTTTCAAATTCCAAAACAAAACTTGGAAACACGAAAAAAAATTGCACACAAACAAATTTTGAATTTCCCGAACATTTTTTGAAACCATGAAGGTTCTGGAATTTGTGAACAAGTTTTTAAACCACGAACACTTTTTGAATCTTGAGAACAAATTTCGAAGCAAGAACAATTTTTTAAAGCACAAACATTTTTGAATTTTAGGAACAAATTTTGAAACGAAGAACAATTTTTAAGAAAAATTCGAACAAATTTGGAAGCATGATTTTTTAGAATACGTGAACAAAAAATTGAAATCCAGTACATTTTTCGAATTTCGAAATTTTAGAACTATTTTGTGTAATGAGAACAATTTTTGAATTTTGAGAACATTTTTTTGAAAACCAAAGATTTTTTGAAAACATGAGCATTTTGGAATTTGTGAAAAAAAATTGAAAGCACAAAAAAATTTGAATCTTAAGATCAAATTTCAAAACGGAGAACAAATTTCGAAGCGTGAGCAAATTTTTAAAGCACTACATTTTGAATCTTGAGAACAAATTTTAAAACGGAGAACAATTTTGAAAAATCCCTAACAAATTTGGAAGTAGGATTTTTTTGACTACGTGAACAAAAAATTGAAATCCGGTACAGTTTTTCAATTTTGAAAGTTTTGAAATTTTTTGTGTAATGAGAACAACTTTTGAATTTTAAGAACATTTTTTCAAAAACTGAACGTTTTTTGCAGACATGAACAAAACTTGAATATTTTGAAAAAAGTTTGAAAAAGAAAGAAAAAAAGAAAAAGAAATAATAAGAAACCAAAGAAAGAAAGTTTGTTGAAAAGAGAAATTAACTTGAAAAGGAAAACTAAAAGAAAACAAAAAAGTGACAAAAAGAAAAGAAAATAGAACTAGAAAAAGGAAGAAGAAAAAGAACAGAAAAAGTAGAAAAAGAAAAAGAAAAATAAAAGAACGGTACAGGAACCTTCTAGATGGTTCCCGAAACCAGTGAGAACCCTGGGAATGCTCTAGAAGGTTCCCAAAACCGGAACCTGTAGGTACCCTAAAGATGGGCCAGCTCAAATCATTCGCTAGTTGCATCAACCTGTGCGATTCGTCGACAGTTGGTCCAATAGGGTTTTCCCCCTATATCAGCCACATTCTGCTATAGATTGTCACTGATTTGCCTAGAGGTGAACGGCCAACGGACGAGATATACCGACCCAATTATCAGGTAACAACCGTGCTAGAGGATCAGATTTTCCGCTACAAAAAAAATCCGATTTTGAGAACCTCAATCCAGAATGGTTTTGGGAACCTTCTAGAAGATTCGTGAACCAAATTTGCATGGCATTTTTTCTGGGGGTTTTAGTTTCAATTTTTTCCTTTTTTCAATTTTCCTTTCTTTTTATAATTTATTTTTCTTTTTCTTTTCATTTTTAAATTTTCTTTTCAAATTGTTTGAAATATTTAAATAATGTTTAGAATTTCATAAAAAGTAATTATTTAAAAATGTAAATCAAGAAATGTTCATGTTTTAATATTTTGTTCACAAATTCAAATAATTTCCAAAAATGTTCATGGCTTCAAATTTTCACAAAATGTACGTGTTTTTAGAAAAAAAATCCAAATTTTGAAAAGTTTCATTTTAAAAAATCACACATTTTAAAAATGCTAGGGGAGTTTCAAATAATTCTTGCAATTTAAAATTTTGTTTGGAATTTCAGAACTGTTCCCTTTTTCAAAATAATTGTTAAAAAATAATAAATTGTCGCAAAATTTCTAAAAATTGTGGTTCAAAATTTTTATTCTTTTTTTTAAATGTTTGAAACTCCAAATTTTGTTTGTAATTTTAAAATAATGTTGAGAATGTTCAATTTTTGAAATTTTGTTCGTACTTTTAATATTGTTTGCTTTTTGACATTCTGAACACTTTTTTTAAAGAAACAAACATTTTTTGAAAAATTCCGGTACAACTTTTGAAAATGTGTTTTTTTAATTTATGAACAAATTTTGAAAAAAAAACTTTTTTGAAATTTCAAAAAGACAAAAACTCTCTTGAAAAAGAAAAATAAACTAGAAAAAAAGAAATAAAAATAAAAAGGAATATGGCAAATGTGGTTAGTTTAATCTATTCACGTTGCATACTCATCACAAACACTAACCAGCTCGAGTGGCCAGCTGTCTGCACCCACCGGAGGGAGTCACAAGTTCAAACCGTGGATGACGCGCCTCATTTTTGCGATTGTTTCACCATTGGCTGCTCCCCGTGGGCCTCCCATGCGATGAGTCAGTGTGCGAAGCCCCATAGTGTGTCGCTTGATGCAGTTGATAGGAGCTCTCACTATATATTACACGACAAGGAAATAGTAGAAATTCTCGAAAGAAATTGTGCGTGCACCATCTCATCCTTCATCTGGTCCCACGGGAGCCATGAGGCAGGGCGTGCACCTCCCCCCAGGGTGTGGCAAGGTGCCTTGTGGGCACGTAAGTCGGATGGAGCTCTTCTTCTACCGTAAGGAAGCTAATATCAGGGCGGGTCGTGTTAAAATTTAGCCCAATCGGAGTTACGGATCTTCGGATATTTAAGAAATGGTTTTCGGCCAGAAACAAGGACACGAAATAGAGATGAGAACACACGGAGAGATCCAATCTAGGGGCTCCCCCCTTGGGTGCCATGGCGGCCAAGGATTAGTGGGGAATCCTCCCCCCATCTAGGGGGCGGCCAAGCAAGAAGAAGGAGGGGGACATCTCCCCCTCTCTTTCGGTGGCGCCGGAGCGCTGCCGACGGAACCACCATGACGGCGATCTACATCAACAACTTCGCTACCATCATCACCATCACCTTCCCTCATCTATACACAGCGGTCCACTCTCCCGCAACCCAATCTACCCCCTACTTGAACATGGTGCTTTATGTTATATATTATTATCCAATGATGTGTAGCCATCCTATGATGTTTGAGGAGATCCCTTTTGTCCTATGGGTTGATTGATGATCTTGATTGGTTTGAGTTGCATGTTTTAGTTTGGTGTCGTCCTATGGTGCCCTCCCGGGCGCGCACATGTGTGGGATTCCGGATGTAGGGTGTTGCAATATGTTCATAATTTACTTACTGTCAGGGTTGCGTGAGCGACAGAAACACTCGGGTGAGTGAGTTGTTACATATGGGATAAAGGGGATTTTACACTTAATGTTATGGTTTGGTTTTACCTTAATGATTTCTAGTAGTTGTAGATGCTTGCTAGAGTTTCAATCATAAATGCAAAGTACGGAAAGTATTTTAGCTCATGCCTCTCCCTCATATAAAATTACAATAATGATTACTGATCCTATTATGAATTTCCTAGGACAATTTCGCAAATCCTACCACCACTTTTCTACACTCGCTATACTAACATAATTGTTCTTTCATTAAAATAGCACCTAACTTTTATTTTCACATTATTTATTATCTTACAAAGATATCCCGATACACCTATAAAGTAATTTATTACTTGTTTCTAGGTAAAGAAAACGTTGATGTGCGTAGAGTTGTATCAATGGTCGATAGAACTTGAAGAGAATATAAATTCTACTTTTAGCTCCTCGTTGGGTTCGACAGTCTAACTTATCAAGAAAGGCTACAAACGATCCCCTATACTTGTGGGTTATTACCCTTGCACCGCTCCACCCACAAAATTACTTATCTAAGAAGTGAACGGGATTCAATGAATTGTGATGAAGTTAACTAAACGAAATTCCCATGTGTCCTCGAGAACGTTTTGCTCACTATAAGAAGTACTTCCGACTTGTCCTTTGCAACAAAAAGGATTGGGCCACCTTGCTGCACCTTGTTAATTTTGATACGTGTTACTTGCTACGAATTATCTTGCCATCAAACTATCAGTCACAACTACTTTACATCACTTGCACAAAATACCTTGCTGAAAACCGCTTCTTGATTCCTTCTGCTCCTCGTTGGGTTCGACGCTCTTATTTATTGAAAGGACTATGATTGATCTCCTATACTTGAGGTTCATCGCCGATCAGACATGCCGGGGATCCCAAGAAATATTTCCGAGCATACCCTCAACATAATTGAGGGGTTATAACCTCCTAAATAGGCACCTTCTAGGTTCTCCGAACCAAAAAGACAAGCAATGGGAGAAGAATCGGCCAAGCTATGAGAGGGAAGATTCATCCGCGAAATCAAGCATCCCGAATGGTTGGCCAACTTGGTCATGGTGCTAAAGAAGGACAAATCATGGCACCATTGCATTGATTTTAAGGATGTGAATAAGTCTCACCCAAAGGATCCCTTCATGTTGCCTTGGATTGACCAGATAGTAGACGCCACAACAAGACATGATCTACTATGTTTCCTTGATGCCTATTCGAGGTATCATCAAATAAAAATGTGAGAATCCGACCAAGCGGCCAGAACTTTCATAAATCCTTACGGGGCATTTTGTTTTAATACAATGCCCTTTGGTCTAACAAATGTTGGCACAACATACCAATGCATGATTCAGATATGCCTAGAGCCACAAATCGGCAAAATAGTCGAAGCATATGTGGAAGATGTGGTTGTTAAAAGAAAATAGGCAAACGAGCTAATTGATGATCTTCGGGAAACATTCAGGAACCTCAGAGCATATAGCATCAAGGTAAACCTTGAGAAGTGCATCTTCGGGGTAACATCCAGCAAACTGCTCGGCTTCATCATACCACATAGGGGGATAGAGGCAAATCTTGATAAAATGTGAGGGCTGGCACGAGTAGAGGTGCCAACAAATCTTAATCACGTCCAAAGACTAGCAGGATGCGTTGCCTCCCTTGGTCGCTTTATCTCATGACTAGGGGAAAAGGCCCCACTACTATATAGACTTCTCAAACAAACAAAGAATTTCAAATGGACTAGCAAGGCAAACGCCGCTTTGGAGGAGATCAAGACGCTCCTCGCCGCTAACCCAATCTTGAACGCCCCCGGCATGGGTGAAACAATGTTATTATACATCTCAGCAACAAACTAAGTTGTCAGTGCAGTCCTCGTCGTCGAGCACGATAAGGATGGACATAAACTCGAAGTTCAACGACATGTATACTACGTTTCTGAGGTCCTCACCCCATGTAAGACGAGGTACCCGCACTACTAGAAGATAGCTTATGTGGTCTTCATGGCCTCTAGGAAACCATGACACAACTTTTAAGAGTGCTCGATTACCGTGGCCACGGAAGTGCCACTCAATGATAACATCAATAACCACAATGCCACCGGCGGAATTGCAAAGTGGGCCATCGAGCTCTTGCCTTTTGAAATTGCATATCGGTGATACGTCTCCAATGTATCTACAATTTTTAATTGTTCCATGCTGTTATATTATCATTCTTGGACGTTTTACAATCATTTTATGGCAACTTTATATCATTTTTGGGGACTAACCTATTGACATAGTGCCCACTGTCAGTTGCTATTTTTTGCTTGTTTTTTTACTTCACAGAATATCAGTACCAAACAGAGTCCAAATGCAGTGAAACTTTTTGAAGATTTTTTCTGGACCAGAAGACACCATATGGGCCAAGAAAGTACCAGAGGGGGCCCGTGTGGAGCACAACCCACCAGGGCGCGCCCAGGGGGGGGGGGGTTGTGCCCCCCATGGAGCCTCCCTACACCGCCTATTTGCCCTATAAATTCCCAAATATTCCAGCAACCCTAGGGGAGTTGACGAAACACAATTCCAGCCGCCGCAAGTTCCAGAACCACGAGATCCAATCTAACAAAATCACGAAGGGGTTCGTCACCCTCATTGGTGCCTCTCCGATGATGCGTGAGTAGTCCACCATAGACCTACAGGTCCGTAGGTAGTATCTAGATGGCTTCCTCTCTCTTTTTTGATTCTCAATACAATGGTCTCTTAGAGATTTATTTGATCTAATTCTTTTTTGCGGTGTGTTTGTTGGGATCCGATGAACTTTGAGTTTATGATCAGATCTATATCCATGAATATTATTTGAGTCTTCTTTGATATCTTATATGCATGATTATTTATAGTCTCGTATTTCTTCTTCTAATCTTTGGTTTAGTTAGGCCAACTAGATCAATTTTTCTTGTCATGGGAAGAGGTGCTTTGTAATGGGTTCGATCTTGCGGTGTTCTTTCCCAGTGACAGAAGGAGCAGCAAGACACGCATGTATCGTTGCTATTAAGGATAACAAGATGGGGGCTATTCCTACATAAATAGATCTCGCCTACATCATGTCATCGTTCTTATTGCATTACTCCATTTCTCCATGAACTTAATACACTAGATGCATGCTGGATAGCGGTCGATGTGTGGAGTAATAGTAGTAGATGCAGGCATGATTCAGTCTACTAATCTTGGACGTGATGCCTATATATTGATCATTGTCTTGGATATCATCATAATTATTCGATCTTCTATCAATTGCCAATAGTAATTTGTTTACCCACCGTGTGCTATTTCTCGAGAGAAGCCACTAGTGAAATTTACGGCCCCGAGGTCTACTCTTTATCATATTTGCTTTCCGATCTATTATTTGCCTTCAGATCTATTTTTATTCGCTTTTATTTTTAGATATATTATTCCAAAACCCAAAAATACCTTGCTGCACCTTTTATTACCTATTTTATTTTGCGTTTTATCTATAGCTATTTATCCAATCTATCACAAATTTTCTACCGTCAACTTGCCAATTTCTGGCACCGTTACCTAGGAGGGATGGACAACCCCTCCTATGGGTTGGGTTGCAAGTATTTTTTCTTTGTGTGCAGGTACCATTTACATAGTGTTTCTTGGTTCTTCTACTAGATTGATACCTTGATTTCATAACTGAGGAAAACACCTACCATAGTTGTACTGCATCATCCCTTCCTCTTTGGTGAAATACCGACGCAGTTTCAAGCGATATCAAAAGGAATTTATGGCACCGTTGCCGAAGAGACATCATCAACATCTATCAGGTTCCTATCATAATCTCATCTTCTTACAATTTACATTATTTGCCATTTGCCTCTCGTTTTCATCTCCCCACTTCACAAAAATTTGTTGTTTTATTCGCCCTCTTTTTCGTCTGCCATTTTCTCATCAGATCTATCTTTTTGTTTGCGTTCTTGTTTGCTTGGTTACGATGTCTCAAGAAAATACCAAATTGTGTGATTTTTTCAATACCAATAATAATGATTTTATTAGCACTCCGATTGCTCCTCCCGCCACTAGTGCGGGGTCTTGTGATATTAATGACGCTTTGTTGAATCTTGTGATGAAAGATCAATTTTCCAGTACCCCTAATGAGGATGCCACGTCCCATCTAAACACATTAATAGAATTGTATGATATGCAAAAGAAAAAAGATGTGGACAATGATATTGTGAAGTTGAAATTGTTTCCTTTCTCTTTGCGGGATCGTGCAAAAAATTGGTTTTCTTCTTTGCCTCGCAATAGTATTGATTCTTGGGATAAGTGGAAAGATGCTTTTATTACTAAATATTTTCCGCTCGCGAAAATTATTTCCCTTAGGATTCACATCATAACAACCTGAGCATGAACATGTTGCGCAATCTTGGGAAAGAAAGAAATTGATGCTAAGAAATTGTCCTAGTCATGGTTTAAATCTTTGGACGATTATACAAAAAAATTATGCAGGATTGAATTTTGTTTCTAGAAATATTTTAGATTCTACCACGGGCGGTACTTTTATGGATATTACCTTGGGTGAAGCTACTAAATTGGTAGATAATATCATGGCAAATTATTCACAATGGCATACTGAAAGAGCACCTAGTAGTAAAAAGGTTAATTTGGTTGAATAAAGTAGTACTTTGAGTGAAAAAGTTGATGTTCTTCTGAAATTGGTTGCTAATAAAAGTGCTCCTATTGATCTTAATGATGTGCCTTTGTCTACTTTGATTGAGCAAAATAGTGATCCCGTAGACGTGAATTTTGTCTCGCGAAACAATTTCAATAACAATGCTTATAGAGGTAATTTTAATCCTAGGCCTTTTCCTGGAAATTCCTCTTATAATTTTGGTAATTCATACGGTAATTCTTCTTGCAATAATAATAGGAACCCTCTGATCTTGAGAAAATTAATAAAGAATTTATCAATGCTCAAAAACCTTTCCATACTACGATAGAAAAAAGTTGAATAAGATTGATGATATGTCTAGGAGTATTGATAGAATTTTGCATGATGTAGAAAATCTCAAGATTATTTTTTTCCACCAAAGGTTGATATTAATGAGTCAATTAAAGCTTTATATGTTTATATGGATGAAAGTAAGAAAATAACCGGTATGCTTAGAGCTAAAAGAGAATTTTTAGAAAGAGCATTTTCTAGTGATTGCTTTCATAAAAATGATGAAGTTCTTAAAACAATTGGTGTTTTTTCTATCGATTCGTTGTTTAGTAAAATTAAAATTTATGATAAAGGGACTGAAGAAGAGTCAACTTTAGCTAGAGGGCGTCCCGATAATTCGGAGGGTGAAAATCTTGATGAGAAAATTGATAAAAGTGCATTTGGAGAGGTCAAAACTTTAACTAGTGATGTGCCCACTCTTTTTGATTACAAAGACTTTAATTATGATAATTGCTTTTTGATTGAATGTATTTCTTTGTTGCAATCCATGATAAATTTACCCCATGCTTATGAACAAAATAAAGCTTTTACTAAACATATCGTAGATGCCATGATGAAAGTTTTAGAAGCAAAGTTGGAATTAGAGATTTCAATTCCTAGAAAATTACATGACGAATGGGAACCTACTATCAAAGTCATGATTAAAAATTATGAGTGCTTTGATATATGTGATTTGGGCGATAGTGTTTCCACAATTCCGAAATCTTTATGTGATGTGCTTGGCCTTACCGATATTGAAGAATGTTCTCTTAATTTGCACTTGGCGGATTCTACTATTAAAAAGCCTTTGGGAAGAATTAATGATATTCTTATTCTTGAAAATAAGAATTATGTGCCCATAGATTTTATTGTTCTTGATATTAATTACAATCTGTCTTGTCCTATTATACTTGGTAGACTGTCTTGAAAATAGGAATTCATGTATTTACTTTTATTCAAGAGTCAATAGTATTCCTTCTTATTTCAACCTCAATTATTATTTAGCCAGCAAGCATCATATGGTGGGGAAGATCCAAGCATATATGGTCATTCAAATATATTTGATCATGAATTATTATTGTTGACAATTATCTATATGGTAAATGAGTTGGGAGGCGAAACATTAAGCCCCTATCTTTCTCTGTGTTCGACGGATGCTATTTGTTCTAAAAATATGCTTTGAGTGTTAGCAATCATGGAAGACTATATGATAGTTGAGTATGTGGAATTTGCTAAATCAAAGATGTTACATAGACCCTTCTTGAAAATAAGATGAATTGCAATTGTTTGGTGACTGAAAGCATAGTCTGTTAATTTTTAAGAAACTTTATGGTCTATACTTTAACATGTGAATAGCTTGTTACTTGATCATGAGAAGTTTTATGAGATGAGCTACTGTTTATGATATATAATGATGCTAGAAATTTTTTTTGGAACTATCATTGATCAAATTTATGCACTATGCTAGCATTCACACTTCATAAATTATTTCTTTTATCATTTACCTACTCGAGGACGAGCAGGAATTAAGCTTGGGGATGCTGATACGTCTCCAATGCATCTATAATTTATGAAGTATTCATGCCATGTTTACAACCATTTTATATGGTTTTGGTATGATTTAATTGGAACTAACCTAGAATGACGCTGTTTTTAGCAGAACTATCGTGGTCTCGTTTTTTTTCTGCAGAAATAAAAGTTCTCGAAATGGGCTGAAAATTTAAGGTGATTTTTTATGGACCAAAAGAGACCCCTGAAGCACCGGAGCTAGCCCAGGAAGTGACTGAGGTGACCACAAGCCGTCAGGGCGCGCCCCTACGGCTTATGGGCCCCTTGGGCACCCCCTTGACGTGAGACCGATGCCAAAAATTCTTATAAATCCCCAAACCTCCGAAAAGAACCCTAGACGAAGTTCCGCCACCGCAAGACTTTGTATCCATGAAAAACCAATCTAGGCCCTCTCTGGCACCCTGCTGGAGGGGTCATCATCACCGAAGGCCAAGGAGGAGGAAGCCGAAGGGGGGCATCATCACCATGGAGGCCAAGGACCAGTGGTAGAACCTCTCCCCATTTAGGGGGGAGTCCATGGAGGAGGAAGCACAAGGGGAAGACTCTCTCCTCCTCTCTCTCAGTGGCGCTGGAGTGCCGCCGCGGGAACCATCGCCACGGTGATCCTCTTCATCAACATCACCATCTTCATCACCTTCCTCATCTCTTTTAAGTGGTCCACTCTCCCACACCCCGTTGTAATCCCCTACTTGAACATGGTGCTTTATGGCACATATTAGGATCCAATGATGTGTTGCCATCCTATGATGTTTTGAGTAGATTTCTTTTGCCTTTTGGGCTGATTAATGATCTAGATTGGTTTGAGTTGTATGTTTTATATTGGTGCTGTCCTATGGTGCCATCTGTGCCGCGCACACGTGAAGGATTCCCGTTGTAGGGTGTTGCAATACGTTCATGATTCGCTTATAGTGGGTTGCTAGAGTGACATAAGCTTAAGCCCGAGTAAGGGAGTTGTTGCGTATGGGATAAAGGGGAGTTGATACTCTAATGCTATGGTTGGGTATTACCTTAATGATCTTTAGTAGTTGAGGATGCTTGCTATAGTTCCAACCATAAGTGCATATGATCCAAGTAGAGAAAATATGTTAGCTTATGTCTCTCCCTCATATAAAATTGCACTAATGATTACCGATCTTGTTAACAATTGCCTAGGATAATTCCGCACACCGATCCATCATTATTCCACACTTGTTATTTATAATATATAGTAATATATTCTAACTTTATGTTAACACCACCTATTTTTATATTTTAGCTCTCCGATATCATGCAAAGCTATCCTCTTCATACCCACAACGTAGTTTTATTTCTCGTTTCTAGATGGAAGCAAACGTTCGGTGTACATAGAGTCGTATTAGTGGTAGATAGGACTTGAGAGAATATTGATGTTACCTTTAGCTCCTTATGGGTTCCATACTCCAGACTTATCACTTCCACCTTTGGAAATTTCTACGATGATTCCTTGCACTTGGGGATTATCATGCACTATAGGTGTCGTGATTGATATGAAAGAAGGGAATATTAAATTTCAATTTGCACAAAGAAAAAGTATGGAACACTTCCCTAGAACAAGAATTAAACCACCATATGAATCAATCATGAGGGCATCCTATGGATGAAAAACTAAAGATGACAATACTTGAATCTATGCGTTATGCCTAGCCAGGGGCATAAAACGGTAGCTCTTGTTGGGAGCCAACCCGATGAATAAAATTTATTTTTTACTTTTTCTTTATGTTCTTGAGTGTTTGCACAACTATGCTACTGTTATGAGTGTGTTTTTTATGTTTTAATTAGTATTTGTGCCAAGTAAAGCCTTTGGGATTATGTTGGGTGATAGTTGATTTGATCTTGTTGAAAAACAGAAACTTTTGCGCCCAGTAACAAAATTGCTTAAATTTATAGAACCATGATAAAATTTTGAATTTTTTACACAAGATTGATATACAAATTGCCTACGTTGTCATGATTTTTCAAATTTGTGGAGTTACGAAGTATACAAATTTTCTAGATTACTACTAACTGTTCTGTTTTTGACAGATTCTGTTTTCTTTGCATTTTGTGCTTATTTCGATGAATCTATGGATTGTATCGGGGGTATAAGCCTGTCGGATTTCGGGTTCCGGCAAAACCCTTGAGGTTCGAACACTGGGGTGCGCACGAAGATCTCTCCTCCCTCTAGCTCACGCCCTCACCGCAATCTCAAAGCTTAGCGCGTCGAACTCGTAAAGCAAAGGGACACAAGATTTATATTGGTTCGGGCCACCGATGTAGTGTAATACCCTACTCCAGTGTGGTGTGGTGGATTGCCTCTGGGGCTGAGGATGAACAGTTACAAGGGAAGAACAACCTCTTGAGGAGAGGTGTTCTTGTGCTTGGTCAGTTGATGCGGTAGAGGATAGTCCCCCGTTCTAAGGTGGTGGCTAGTCCTATTTATAGTGGCCTGGGTCCTCTCCCCAAATATTAGGTGGGAAGGGATCCCACAACGGCCAATTTGAAGGGGGACAACTAGTACAAGCTATCCTGACAAAAGATGGTCTTCGCCTGCCAAAGGCTCTGGTGATGACGCCGTCTGGGGCTCCACGGTGACCTCCGTCCTGTCGTCCTGCTGGTCTTGGTCTCGTTGCACCGATATGGAAACCTTTGCTTGATGCCTCGGGACTCCATGCTTGTGCTTGCCTCTTTAGCACCAAAGAGGAAATAAGGACACTGCACGCTGGCTCCCGCCTGGTGCCCGCCTGGCCTTGGTCGTCATGGCTTGCGTCACAGGAACCTCGTGAGGTGCCCCTTGCCTTGATCTCTCCACCCCTCGCGAGCCAGCCTGGTGAGGCCGCCCCCGAGGAGGTCTTGCATCGTCCGCCTCGCGAGGCTTGGTCCCTCGCGAGGGTCTTGAGTGTTTGCTGGTGAAGATGGGTCATACAGGTCCGCTGGTGGAACCACGCCGTGGGCCGCAGATAGGAAAGTCTAGGGACCCCCGTTCCCAGGACGCCGACAGTAGCCCACGGGCCCAAGGCGCGCTCGGGCTTGGCTTCGAGGCGAAGCCAAGGAGCAAGCGCGGAGTGCCGCGGGACCCAACATCCCGTGACCTCGTTTGACGCGTGGTGGTTGATTGGACGTGGGTGTCTCCGCTTCCCCACGTTGCCTCGGCAACTTCCCAACTTGACGAGTCCTTGCTGCGTGCATAAAAAGATAATTATTACCTTAGATCGTGGAGGCCGGCGGTTGGCCTCCCCTTGGCTATAAATGGGAAGGGGGAGTGGAGCCCCTGTCACCCATATCTTCCTTCGCTCCTCCTGCTTCTTCTTCCTTGCTTCCTTGCTAGCAGCGACACTCATGGCGCCCTCGAAGAGGTTCTCGGCCGCAGAGAAGGGGAAGACCCACCAGGAGGGGCCGGCGAAGAGGTTCTCAGTCGCAAAAAAGGGCAAGGCCCGCCAGGAGGGGCCCGGCTCGCCGCCACCCAAGAGGGGGCGTGGTCGCCCACGCAAGCACGCTGCGACCCCCACCGTGGCCCCTCGCGGCAGTGGCGGCGCCTCCCCGCGTGGCGGGAGTCACCCTGGTTGTGGCAGTCCCGTTGATGAAGTGAGGCGCGCCATGGTTGCACGGCCTCCTCGGCCGCGCTTCCATTCAGCGAAGGTGATGCCGGAGTTCATCATGTGGTTGGAGAACCCGGCTGGCACCTGGCTTCAACTCCCGCGGTTCTTTGTCGGCGAACTCCCGTCCGCAGATCCAACCGGTCTCTGGCTACACGTGGACGGTTGCTACAACAGGGCTTCATGGGTCGCGGTGGAAGTCTCCGCCACGGGCAACGCAGCCCTGGCCCGCGGCTGGCAGACGTTTGCCCCCGCGCGCGGACTGGGCAGGCGGTGTGCCCTCCACTTCAAGTACGGCGGCGACGCGACCCTGTACATGAGGGTATTTGGGGAAGATGGTCACCGCGTCGGGTGCTGCCCTGAGGACAACGACGGTGACGAGGTGCTCGGCCTTGGCGACGGTCGTGACGAGGAGGAAGGTGGCTTCGTCCTCGGCACTGGTCGCGACTCGTCCAGCTACGGCGGTTCCTCCTCCAGCGACAGCTCCAGTAGCGGCGGCTATGACCAGCCGCCACGCCCGTTTCGAGGGTGGTAGCGGGTCGTCTCGTCGCCGCGCTCCAATGAAGTGCGAGGAGGGGTCCGGTTGAGCCCAGGAGAGCGCCATGGGTCCATCCTCGAGAATTGCTATGGGGGCACGCGCCGCTTTTATTTTGCTCTTTCCTTCCTACAGTTAAGAAGAAACAAGTATGGGCCCTGCAGGGGCGTGTAATGAACCATGATTTCCAAGTTGCTATGTTATGTTTATCGTCCCTGTGTCGTGTTGTGGTACCAACGTTTCATGTAGGCTTGTAGAGATAACTTAGCTTGATGTGTCTGAAGTAGTTTCTGCCTCGTGAGGCACGCATTTCTCAGTGCCTGGCAAGGCCTCCTTTCCTCGTGAGGGTGCCTAGGAACTGAAAAAATTCGTTAGGAGACACTTATTCTTTCGAATCCTGGTCACAGGCGCCGCCGGCCATGACCCAACGCTTCGTATCGCTGTACCCGGGGGCACGAATTGAGAGAGGTGCGCCAGCTTGCGGGCTCGGGTGAGGGTGCCTCGCGAAGAACAGGAAAAAAGCTCACGAGGGCACCTGTCCAGCGCCCTCGCGAGGCATGCGAGGGAGAGCACAGACCAAAACAAAGATTCAAGGAAGAACAGAGGAAAAGGCGATCGAACCAAGAGGGCAAGAAAAACCAGAATGCGAACTTCCATTAAGAAAAAGGGGCAAGCCAACTACGGAAAGCAAATGAAAAGCCGCGTCCGGCACCTAGTCTAGTCTTCTCACTAGCGCGGAGCTAAGTGCTTCCACTAAGACGTGGAAGGGAGCCCCCGAGGCCCGAGGGCGGCACTCCTGAGGCTCTGGGGCGTGTACAGCCCCACTCATTATTACATGAGAGTGTCACGAGCGGAGACCTTCACAGGCACGGGGCCTTGCTTCACAGGCGCTGGGCCTTGCTTCATGGGTAGAACTTCCGTAGGTGCTGGATGTTCCAGGCATTCTGGATGGGGATCCCGTCCTGTGTCTCCAGGTGCGCGGCGCCAGGCCTGGAGACACGGGCGATCCTAAACGGGCCCTCCCACATGGACGAGAGCTTGTGCAGCCCTTCCCTGGAGAGCACCTGCCTCAGGACAAGATCTCCCACCTCGAGCATCCTGGAGCGGACACTGCGACAGTGGTACCGTCACAGCGCCTGCTGGTACCTTGCCGCTCGGAGCGAGGCTTCACGGCAGCGTTCCTCCCCCAGCACGAGGTCCATCCCCCGCATGGCGTGCTGCTGCATCTCATCAAACGCCAGGACCTGCGCGGAGCGACAATTAACCTCGTGAGGGAGAACAGCTTCTAATATGTAGACGAGGAAGAACGTGGTCTCGCCTGTTGGCTTGGTGGCCATGGTGCGGATGGACCACAACACAGACTGGAGCTCGTCGTGCCAGCCCTTACCGCAGGCCTCAAGCTTCTTCTTGAAGGTCCTGGTCTTGAGGCCCCTGAGGACCTCCATGTTGGCGCGTTCGGCTTGGCCATTGCTCCTGGGGTGTTGAAAGTGCAACTATCCCTGTGTGGTTTTGGTAATTCCTAACAACATATAGCTCACTGAGCTAATACTGTTTCAAGATAAATATTTCAGGAAAGCTCAATGATTGGCATGGCATGGATTAGAAATGTGGACCCCTCAAAATGCTAAGGACAAAAGATTGGCTCAAGCTCAAGCTCAAGATTCTACATTTTACTTTTAGTGATCCAAGATCACATTGAGTCCATAGGAAAAGCCAATACTATTAAAAGGGGATGAGGTGTTGCTTAATGGGTTACTTGCTCAAAATGCTTAGTGATATTCTCCAAAATCCTCAACCACTTTCTCATATCCACATATGTCCCAAACCAAAAGTCAAACTCGGCCCCACCAAAACTTCCCATCCAGCGCCACCGAGTTCAGTTGACATAGCCACTGCCACAAAACCCTAGTCACTTTCGTCCCACCGATAGGGATCTCGGTCTCATCGAGATGGGATTGCAAACTCTCTGTTTCCCTTCGCAACGTTTCAGTCTATCCGAGATGAGCGATCAGTCCCACCGAGTTTGCAATGCAAACTCTCTGTTTCCCCTTCGTAATGTTTCGGTCCAAACGAGATGAGCGAATCGGTCCCACCAAGTTTGCCTGACCAACTCTCTGTTTTCTTATTACCAAAATCGGTTCCACGGAGTTTGTGTAATCGGTCTCACCGAGATTACGTTATGCCCTAACCCTAATGAAATCGGTCCCACCAAGTTGACGTGTCGGTTCCACCGAAAATCCTAACGTTCACATTTTGAACTGAATCGGTCTGACTGAGTTTTCTGATTCAGTCCCACCAAGTTTGTTCAATTGTGTGTAACGGTTAGTTTTTGTGTGGAGGCTATATATACCCCTCCACCCACTCTGCATTCGTGGAGAGATCCATTAGAACATGCCTACACTTCCATCATACATTTTCTGAGAGAGAACCACCTACACTTGTGTTGAGGTCAAGATATTCCATTCTAACCACATAAATCTTGTCTCTAGCCTTCCCCAAGTTGCTTTCCACTCAAATCATCTTTACACCAAATCCAATCCTATGAGAGAGAGTTGAGTATTGGGGAGACTATCATTTGAAGCACAAGAGCAAGGAGTTCATCATCAACACACCATCTATTACCTTTTGGAGAGTGGTGTCTCCTAGATTGGTTAGGTGTCACTTGGGAGCCTCCGTCAAGATTGTGGAGTTGAACCAAGGAGTTTGTACGGGCAAGGAGATCGCCTACTTCGTGAAGATATCCCCTAGTGAGGCAAGTCCTTCGTGGCCGATGGCCATGGTGGGATAGACAAGGTTGCTTCTTTGTGGACCCTTCGTGGGTGGAGCCCTCCGTGGACTCGCGCTACCGTTACCCTTCATGGGTTGAAGTCTCCATCAACGTGGATGTACGATAGCACCACCTATCGGAACCACGCCAAAAATCTCCGTGCCTACATTGCGTTTTCTCCCTCCAAACTCCTCCCTTTACCTTCATGTGCAATGTTTTACATTCCGCTGCTATACTCTTAGACTTGCATGTGTAGGTTGTTTACTTGACTAGTGCTAAGTTGCTAAAATCTGCCAAGACTTAAAATTGGGAAAAGGCTAGATTTTTATTTGGTCAAGTAGTCTAATCACCCCCCTCTAGACATACTTTCGATCCTACAAGTGGTATCAGACCTTTGGTCTCCATTTGCCTTGATTTCCATAGCTTTTGGTGATAATAGCCTTGGTTTCACAACCTACTAGAGTATGGTGTCTAGCGAGGGAAATTACCACCGTAGAGGTCCTTACTTTAATGGTACAAATTTTGTTAGTTGGAAGCATAAGATGAAAATGCATATTCTTGGACATAACCCCGCCGTTTGGGCTATTGTGTGTATTGGCTTGCAAGGTGAATTCTTTGATGGGAGAGAACCGAACCGTGAAGCTAGCGTGGAAGAGTTGAAGATGCTGCAATACAATGCTCAAGCTTGTGATATTCTCTTCAACGGATTGTGCCCCAAAGAATTCAACAAAATCAGTCGTCTTAAGATTGCAAAGGAAATTTGGGATACTTTGATTGATGTGCACGAAGGTACTGACTCCATCAAGGAATCCAAATTGGATGTGCTTCAAAGTCAACTTGACAAGTTCAAAATGAAGGATGGTGAGGGTGTCGCTGAAATGTACTCTAGGCTTGCTCTTATCACAAATGAGATTGCCGGCTTAGGAAGTGAAGAGATGAACCATAGATTCATCATCAAGAAGATCCTAAGAGCCTTGGATGGAAAATATGATACCGTGTGCACATTAATCCAAATGATGCCCAATTACAAAGATCTCAAGCCAACAGAAGTCATTGGAAGAATTGTTGCTCATGAGATGTCACTCAAGGATAAGGAAGAGCTTCACAACAAGTCAAGTGGTGCTTACAAAGCCTCATGTGATGCTCCCACATCATCAAGTGAGAAACAAGCCTTCAATGAAGAATTGAGCGTAATGGTGAAGAATTTCAACAAGTTCTACAAGAGTAGAAGCAAGGAAAGAAGTTCCAAGTCAAGGTCCTACAATGACAAAAGATCTTCAAGTCGTGAACATAATTGCTACAATTGTGGAAGACCCGGGCACTACTCCAATGAGTGTACGGCTCCCTACAAAAGAAGAGAAGATTCTCCCAAAAGAAGGAGTAGGAGAGAAGAATCACCACCAAGAGAGAGAAGGAGTAGAGATGGCCGTTATGAACGAAGAACATCACGGAGAAGCAAGGATTCGGAAAGGAAGGACAAATCATCATGGAGCTACACAAAACGAAGACATCAAGCTCATGTTGGTGAATGGGTATCCGGCTCCGACTCCGACAATCACTCCGAGAGAAGTTAGCACTCCGACTCCGAATATACTCAAGATGAAGGTGTTTCCGGTCTAGCACTTGTGTCAACCAACTCCTACGACATATTTGAGTCACCAGATGAAGGAATTGCAAGATGCTTCATGGCTAAAGGCCCAAAGGTATCACACCCCGAGTATGTTGATTTCAATAGTGATGAAGATGACTTGCTAGGTGATGATGATTTACTTGTTGACAATTCTAGTGATGAAAACTATGATGAACTTGTTATTAATCATGCTAATCAAGATAAAACGAATGACGATGATAAGAAGGAGATTGAGCGTCTAACTAAAGAACTAAACACTCTTAAGTTAACTCATGAAACTACCTTGAAAAATCATCAAGAGCTTTTAAAGACTCATGAGAAGTTACGCTTCGAAAAGCTCAACCTTGAGCAAGAGCATGGGTTCTTAAAAGCGATCAATGATGATCTTCGCAAGAAAAGTTCTTCTTAAGTTGCCAAGCGTTTACTCTTGTCTACTTACATGCCACAAGTTAAATCTAACAAAAAGAGTAAGAAAGATTCTTCTTCTAGTAGTAACAATAATCATGCTAAACCCAATGATGTTGCTTCTAGTAGTTCTTTTGATTCCACTAATGATTCTCTTAGCCAAGTTACACTTGAGCAAGAAAATAGCTTATTGAAGGGAATTATAGAGAAAGGTGTTTACAAGAGCCTTGACGGAAGTAAGCAATTTGAGGAAATTGTACGCAAGCAAGGAAGACACCGGAAGAATCAAGGTGTTGGTTTTGAACGAAAGTTCAATGCCAATGGAGTTGAGTGGGAAGAAGATCAATACCCCAAGACGAAATTTGTTCCTCAACAAGAGAAGTATGATCCTACTTCTTTCCAAGGAACACAAGCTCAAGATGATCTTCCACCACAAGACCACAAGCAAAAAGGCAAGGACAAGCTTCAAGAGGAGATTGATGCATTTGAGGAAGCTCCCAAAGCCTTGGTCAAGTGGGTTCCCAAGACTAAATCAAGTTCTACTTCATCAAGTACAACTACAACTCCAAGGATTCCCATCAAGATGGTGTGGATCCCAAAGAAGAAGAACTAGAGATTTCTTGAGGGTGACTCCGCCAACATACTTCACTCATATCATTTTGGCGAGGACAAGTGCAAACAACTTCCACATCTTGCACTAGTTCAAGGAGTCACAAACCCTCTTGTTGGTAAGACAAGGGACAAGGTAACCTAATGCTTTCATGGACATCATCCTATGTGAACATCACTCTATGTCTATGGATATCCTTGTTTGTTCCTTGTGGGACTAACCCGTGTAGGTATTGAAAGTGCAACTCACTCTAATGGATTGCTCCAAATGATCTACATCAACATTGAGCATCTACATCTTCAACACCTACATGAATTCATCATCGACAAAACCCAAGGTTAGTTCATCCCTCTTAGGGGGGATATCACATCTAGGGGGAGCTTTACTCTAATCAATTGAGCTAAAGCAAGAATACTTTATGTAAAAGTGGGAACCCCACTTGTGCTTAAACGATGAGTATGACCTACGATCAAATGTTCTCATTTGACTCCTCAGTCAATATACTCATATATAGATGACCTAGTCATTGCAAATTGCTTGATAGATGCTAGAATGATTGTGCATGCTTCGTCACATATTTCATTTGCCATCTTATTGTGTGAGCATGTTGGTTGCATATTTTACTCATTCGAGGACATCCATTTGTTGCTTTGATTGTTTGGCCTTTTCTCTTTTGCCAAATGGATGGAAAAGAATGCCTAAGAACCTCCTCTAGCTATCTATGCTTTTCTCGTCTCAAACTCTATTCATGCTACATCACAAAGTTTGATCAAGTCAGATTCGAACCACTCTGTGTGAGGAGCACTCGGAGTCCCCGATTCGTCTTAGACTTAAACTTCCAAAACCTCTTTGTGCATTTCTGTAGGACTGAGTCATCCACTTCGGTCACACCGAGTTCACTAAGTTGATCTAGGGTTTCAATATCGGTGCAACCGATTTGAACTTTTCGATCACACCGAGTTGTAGTAATCACTCGCGATTCTGCATCTCGGTGCCACCGAGTTGTTCCACCCGGTCACACCGACAGGGTTGGGATATATATACTCACAGGTTGAATTTTGGAAATTTCTCCAAAACTCTTCACCCCGCGCGTGTCCTGCTCTGCCTCCTCGGGTCTCCGGATCGTCTCCTCGCCACCAGTGACCTCCCTCCGCCGTCGTCGTCAACGGAAATCTGCTCCACCGTTGTCGCCGTAGCGAACTCCTGCCGAACTAGGGTATGGGTTCGACCTTTTGTGCTATTATTTTACCTCTGATTCATAGCACATTGTTTTGCCATGATCCTTACCACATATGCAAACACTCTATCCATTGAAAACATCCTTTAGGTTAAATTCGATTTGAAAATTTAGGGTTAGGTCTCCGGCGAACTCATCTCGGACCGACCGAGTTGTAAATCGGTCTTACTGATTTGTCTTAGGCCATAGCACATGCATTTTCGGTCTGATAGAAAATTGCAAATCGGTGTGACCGAGTTCGATTCTTTGTGAAACCCTAGCAGTTTCGGTGCCACCGAACTGTGACTTGGTCTGACCGAGTTCACTAGTTTAGGTTCCAAAAGTTGCTTCGGTATCACCGAGTTTACAAATCGGTAGCTCCGAAATGCTTTTTATGGAGAACTAAAACTAAGTTTTTAAGTCATCTGTTTTGCAAAATCTCTGCACTTTGTGATGCTCATCCAATCTACCTCATCTACATCTATTCACACTACAAAAAAGACACATCCGTGACATTTTGGGCCAAACGAAATTTTTTTCTGTCATACATATGACACTTCTATGATGATAATTGTGAAAAAACCCGGTATCATCATAGATGTGGTGGGCTCCTACTTCTATGACAAAAAATCATGATAGAAAAATGGGCTTTTCGTCCTGGGCGGGCCGGAGACGCAGCTGCATGACATTCTTTGGGCCGTCCATGACGGAAAAAACCGTGGTAGAAGCGAGGGGGAGGAAAATTTCGGGGAGTTCCCGGTTACGGTGGGAGGTCGGGGGCCGAGCGATGCGCGTTTCTCTCGTACACGTACGCGCGTGTGTGCGAGGCGTTGGCTCTAACTGAACCCGAGCGAGGCGTTGGGCTCTAACTGAACCCGAGCGATTGCACTGCAGGCTACGCGTTACTGAACCCGAGCGATCGATCGATGGCTGTTAACTGAACCTGATCGAGCGATTCCTTGGCTACTGCTGCTAACTGAAGCCGATCAATGGGATGAACAGTGAGCATTGCCGGGGGGGGGGGGGGGGGGGGGGGGTGGATGAACAGTGAGCGGTGGCGTTGCCTCTAGATGAACAGGACCACGTGGTGGGGTGGAGGGCTGGATGAACAGTAGACAGTGGAGGGGTGGATGAACAGGACCTCGTGGTGTGGAGGGCAGGATGAACAGTAGATGGTGGAGGGGTGCCCGTGGAGGGGTGGTTGAACTTGACCCCGTGGTGTGGAGGGCTGGATGAACAGTAGATGGTGGAGGAGTGGTTGAACAGTAGCCGGTGGAGTAGCGCGCGGTGGAGGCTGGATGAACATGAGCCCGTGGAGGCTGGAGGAGGTCGACGGTGGATGAAAAGTAGCTCGTTGAGGCTGGAGGGGGTCGACGGTGGAGATGAACAGGATCCCGTGGAGTCCCATTTTGCGGTACGCTACACCCCTCCCAATGAACAGGACCCCTGTTTCGACCATAGAGTTCCAACACAAGTCCGTTTCCTCCGTTTTGCGGTACGCCACACCCCTCCCGATCAACAGGACCCCCGTTTCGACCGTAGGAGGTCCGTTCCCTCCGTTTTGCGGTACGCCACACCCCTCCCAATCAACAGGACTCCCGTTTCGACCATAGGAGGTCCGTTTCCTCCGTTTTGCGGTACGCCACACCCCTCCCGATCAACATGACCCCCGTTTCGATCGTAGGAGGTCCGTTTCCTCCGTTGTGCGGTACGCCAGGCCTCGTTTCCATCGCCTCTTCCGTCCAAGCCCTCCCGATGAACACGGCCACGCATTTCGTTCCGACCCATGAACACGACGATGACGCTGTTTCTCCGTTCCGACCCAGCCATGTACACGAGCCCTCGCCGTACGTATGCGCGAGTAGGCGTTCGAGACCCCGCCCGTATGTACACATACGTGGCCGTATTTTCTTTCTTGCATTCTGGCCGCTATACGTACGTGTACATGCTACGTGCGCGCCTCTACTACGACACATGCATGCCTCTACTATGACACGTGTGCGCCTCTACATCGACCAGTATGTACGTACATGTTCGCGACCAGAATGACAACGCTACATACGCTTCGACCAGGTGGGTCCCGACTGTCAGGCACTTCCTTGCCTACGAAGATGTAGCTGGTGGGTCCCAGCAGTCAGGGGGCGAATCGTTTTTTTTGCCCGAACGCACTTCCTTGCGTGCGAAGATGTAGCTAGTGGGTCCCAGAAGTCGGGGGGCCGGTGGGTCCCAGCAGTCAGGGGGCGAATCGTGTTGGTTTTCTTTTTTTTTGCCCGGACGCACTTCCTTGCGTGCGAAGATGTAGCTGGTGGATCCCAGCAGTCAGGAGGGCGAATCGTTTTTTGCCTGGATGCACTTCCTTGCGTGCGAAGGTGTAGCTGGTGGGTCCCAGCAGTCAGGGGGGAAACATTTTTTTTGTGAAATACGGTGGCCCGTTCGGTGGGTCCCTGCTGTCAGGTGGAGGAATCATTATTTTCCGCGTAATAAGGAGGCACTTCCTTGCTGCCGCCGTGGACCCAGCTGTCAGCCTCTCCACGTACAGTCGACGTCCGATGGAAGTCGTTCCTTGACCACATTGACTACGCCGCGCCGAGAGCACCAGGGCGGTGGACGACGGTGAGGCCTAGGAAGGGGACGATGCGGAGCCAGTGAAGACGCGGCAGTGGATGCCCACGCGGAGAGGAGTATGAGGGTTCACTCGTTCGGCTGCGGTGTGAAGCTGCCGTCGCCGCAGGGCCTGGCCAGCGGTGGGAATAGTAGGGGGTGGTGAGGCCTCCGCGGCAGCACAGCCAACCACGGGAGGCAGGAGCAGGCGGCACGATCGGTGCTGCTTTGGGCGGATGGAGCAAGAATACCAGAGGTTGAAGAAGCACTATGGCCGTTGGATGGACATCGTACGGTCACTGGAGCTAGAATCGTTCATATTGACTAAGTTGGCAAAGCCCTTCGTCCCCGTCAACTTAGTAGGCCCACAAGTCAGCCTCCCACCAAGGTGGGTCCTAGCTAGCCGGGGGAGTATTCATTTTTTTGTGCATAATAAGGAGGCACTTCCGGTGGGTTCGAGCTGACAGCGGGGGGAACGTTTCGACTGTACGAGGCCTCGCCATCGCCGGAGAATAACAACATGTGTGGGTGAGTAGAGGGATGGCTAGGCCAGCGATGGGAGTACAGTGGGGCGGTGAGGCCTGCGCGGCAGCAGAGCCGGCCACGTTGAGGAGGGAGCAGGCAGTCCCGCCGGCGCCTGTTTGAGCGGCTGGAGGAGGAAGAGCAGAGATTGAAGAAGCACGACGGTCGTTGGATGGCCATCCAATAGTCACTGCTTGTGCGTCAACCTTTTTTTAGGAAAGCCTCAAATCTGTGGGAAACAGCATACAGTCCATCTGCCATTATTTCTAATAATTTACAGCCCATTTGCTAATTATTAAGGTTTTTTTGGAGCCCATATTCTTTTTGTTAGCATTACAGCCCATATTGTGGCCACGGTTAAAAAATTATACGAAATTTTGCATATTTCGGTGCGGTCCGAACTGTTTTTAATCCCAAAATTTCGGCTCACATTCAAACTGATTTTAAAAATAAATGTATATCAATATAAAATCCAACAAATTCTCCACGCATAAAAATTAATGTAATTTCAAATCTCGAAATGAAAAAAAAGATATTTGAAACTAATTGCCGGTTTGATGTGTTTTAAAAATGTACAATCCATTTCTCATACTGATGGGCCATTTTCTCAGCCAGCCGAATGAAAGCTCTCCTCCTCGTCTTGAAAGATTTGCAGCCCAACAGGCCTGATAAAGCGACTTACTTGGCAAATCACAAAAAAACTGGGCTGTGACCGTGGACCCAGCTGTCAGCCTCTCCACGTACAGTCCTCTTCCGATGGAATGTCGTTGACCACATTGACCACGCCGCACCGAGAGCACCAAGGCGGTGGACGACGGCGAGGCCTAGGAAGGGGACGACGCGGAGCCGGGGAAGACGCGACAGTGGATGCCCACGCGGAGAGGAGTATGAGGGTTCACTGGTTCGGCTGCGGTGTGAGGCTGCCGTCGCCGCAGGGCCTGGATAGCGGTGGGAGTAGTAGGGGCGATGAGGCCTCATCGGCAGCACAGCCGGCCATTGGAGGCAGGAGCAGGCGGTCTCCCCGGCGCTGGTTCGGGCGGATGGTGCAAGAAGAGTAGCGATTGAAGAAGCAGCAGGACCGTTTGATTCAAATCCAACGGTTACTGCTGCTAGAATCGTTTGTTGACTAAGTTGACAAGCCCTGCGTACGCGTCAACTTAGTAGGCCCACAGGTTAGCCTCCCAACCGGTGCGCCCCAGATGTCATTGGGAGGAATCATTTTTTTCGCGTAATAAGGAGGCAGTTGATTGCGTGCGGCCAGGCCAGCGGAGGGAGTAGGGTGGGCCGGGGAAGCCTGCGGCATCACAGCGGGCCACAAGAGGAGGGAGCAGGCAGTCCCGCCGGCGCTAGTTTAGGTGGCTGGAGCAGGAAGATCAGAGATTAAAGAAGCACGTCGGACGTTGGATGGACATTGTAACACCCCGGATATAACTTTCCCAATTTGTACTCCAACTCTTGCCGTTTCCGGCGTTAAGTTATTTTATTTTCTTGGGTTCGGATCTTTGTCTCCGTGTGTTGTTGTCGTTGTCATGCATCTCATATCATGTCATCATGTGCATTGCATTTCCATACGTGTTCGTCTCATGCATTCGAGCGTTTTCCCCGTTGTCCGTTTTGCATTCCGGCGCTTCGTTCTCCTCCGGTGGTCATTTCTACATTTCTTTCGTGAGTGGGGATTAAACATTTCCGGATTGGACCGAGACTTGCCAAGCGGCCTTGGTTTACTACCGGTAGACCGCCTGTCAAGTTTCGTATCATTTGGACTTCGTTTGATACTCCAACGGTTAACCGAGGGACCAAAAAGCCCTCGTGTGTGTTGCAGCCCAACACCCCTCCAATTTGGCCCCAAACCCACCTAACTCTGCTCCATCATCTAGAGCGTTCGATCACGATCGCGTGGCCGAAAACCGCACCCCATTTGGACTCTCCTAGCTCCCTCTACCTATAAAATAGCATCTCCCCCGAAATTTCCGGATCAAATCCACCCTAGACCTAGATCCCCCTCCTCTCCGCGCGGCCGGACGTGTCCGCCCGCCGCCGGACGAAAAATCCCGCCGCCACCGCCGCCACGTGGCAGCCTCCCATTCGCCCACGCCCGGTCCCTAGATCCCCGCGCCGCCCGGGCCCGGGAAGCCCGCAGCCAGCCCCCGAGGCCCATCCATCCGCCGCCCGCACCTCCCTGCTCCCCGCCGAGCTCCGCCGCCTCTGCCGCACCGCCGCCCGGCCGAACCGCGCAGCTTCGCCGCGCCATCACCGCCGCATCGCCGCGCCATCCCCGCCGCCTCGCCCGCCCGGCCGCGCCGCCTCGCCCACCGCCGCGCCCCTCGCCGCCCCGCGCTCCGGCCGCCACTCCGGCGAGCCCCGGGCCGGCCTCCTCCTTCCTTCGGCGAGCTCCGGCGTACAGGAACTCCGGCGAGCCCGGATCCAACCTCGGTTCGCGTGTCGGGTCTAACCCTAGATCCGGAGGTGTTTTTACTCTTCTAAGTCCCGAAAATTTCAGTTCAAGTGCTCATGTTCGTAGCTCCGTAACTTTGCATCCGTAGCTCCGATTCATGCATATAGCATATCAAAATGTTCATCTCAGAGAGTACATCATTTCATTCCATTGCATCATTTTCATTTGAGTTCATCTTGATGCCCGAAATGCTGTTAGAAGAGGGCTACTTGAGATTATTGTCAGATCCGCTACTCCATTTAGGTTTTTGTCATTTTTGCCATGATTATTGTGTGCATGCTATGCCCTATTTCTCTACATGTGTTTTGTTAAGGGTTTTGTCATCTTTCCAGAGGTGCAACCCATGTATTTTTGTGATGTGTGTGGTGACTTGTGCAGGCTTGCAAAGTGGTGCACTTGCTAATTCTGTTTTCAGGGACTTAGTAGTTTCACTAAGTCCTGGAGCTGTTTATCTCATGATGCCATATGTTCATGTTGTTTCCTAGTGATCTGTGCCTCTTTTGAGGATGATCAGTAAGGATATTTTGTTAATATTGTAGTGCTCTATCCATCCATGTCTTTGTTTGCAATTATGGAGCACCCTAGCTTGAGTCAATCGAACTCTACTTTTGCTACTTTATGAATCTGGGAAGATTGTCAACTTGTTTGCAATCTTGCCGGTGATGTTGTAGTTGATCCATGCATGCTATGCTATTGTTCTTGCCATGTCTAGCTTGAATTTTGTGCCTTCTTGATGTGTGTATGCTTATCTTTCCATGACTTGCTCTGTAGTGAGTGCATCGAGCTCGTAAACATGCCTACTTGAGTTGTATTTCAGCATGTGTGTCAGTTTTTCACTAAGTCTGAAAACTGATTATGTTTTTGCTATGTTCACATGCTTGCAATTGTATTTTCTGATCCCTTTTGGCTCAAGGTCACTAAGGGACTTTTGTTAAGCTCTTTGAGTAGCTCCATGCCATGCTTTACTTTGCCATGTTCAGGTCCTGTAACATGTAGTTTTGTGGCTCCGAAGAGGGCTACCTGATCTGAAATTCCAGACAAGTGTTAATTTCACTAAGTCTGAGATCTGTTTGCCATATGCATTTTTGTCATGCTTGTTTGAACCTGTTAATGGATGAATTGGCCGTAGCTCAGTGCTAGACTTTTGTTAAGCATATTGTGTGCATCCCTGCCATGTATTTTGTTGTCCTGTTCGGGTGCTGTAGCATGTTCATCTCATTGCATTTAGATGCCTACTTGCTGTAATCGCAGGCCGGTGTCATTTTTGAATCGCTTGCCATTTCCAAACCGTAACTCCGATTCCGGCGTTCTTTATATCGTTTTCAAGCGATTTCATCTCATCTTTCCAGTGGCACACTTGGTTTTCCAAGTGGAGTCCAAGTTCATGCATTTCCTGTCATATCTTGCATTTTGCATCCAGCATCGCATCCCGCATAGCATATCATCGCATCGTCTTGTTTGGTTCTTGCACGTGGTTGATTGTATCATTGTTGCTTGTTTGTCTTACTTGGGTAGAGCCGGGAGACGAGTTCGCTAACGAGGAGCCTGTTGAGTTTGCTTTTGAGGATCCAGTCAACTCTGACAACTATGCAGGCAAGATGATCATACCCTCGAAATCACTACTATCTTTGCTATGCTAGTTTGCTCGCTCTTTTGCTATGCCATTGCTACGATGCCTACCACTTGCCTTCAAGCCTCCCAAATTGCCATGTCAAACCTCTAACCCACCATTGTCCTAGCAAACCGTTGATTGGCTATGTTACCGCTTGCTCAGCCCCTCTTATAGCGTTGCTAGTTGCAGGTGAAGATTGGAAGGCAGTTCCTTGTTGGAATATTTATTTTACTTGTTGGGATATCATTATATTATCTTGTTATCTTAATTCATCTATACACTTGGTAAAGGGTGGAAGGCTCGGCCTCTCGCCTAGTGTTTTGTTCCACTCTTGCCGCCCCTAGTTTCCGTCATATCGGTGTTATGTTCCCAGATTTTGCGTTCCTTACACGGTTGGGTTATAATGGGAACCCCTTGATATTTCGCCTTGATTAAAGCTTTTCCAACAATGCCCAACCTTGGTTTTACCATTCGCCACCTAGCCTCTTTTCCCTTGGGTTTCCGGAGCCCGAGGGTCATCTTATTTAACCCCCAGGGGCTAGTGCTCCTCTGAGTGTTGGTCCGACCGAGTAGACTACGGGGCCACCTCGGGGCAACTTGAGGGTTGGTTTTACTCGTAGCTAGTCTCATCTGAGTGTGCCCTGAGAAAGAGATATGTGCAGCTCCTATCAGGATTTGTCGGCACATTCGGGCGGTGTTGCTGGTCTTGTTTTAACCTGTCGAAGTGTCTTGAGTAACCGAGATACCGAGTCTGATCGGAACGTCTTGGGAGGAGGTCTATTCCTTCGTTGACCGTGAGAGCTTGTCATGGGCTAAGTTGGGACTCCCCTGCAGGGATTTGAACTTTCGAAAGCCGTGCCCATGGTTATGGGCAGATGGGAATTTGTTAATGTCCGGTTGTAGATAACTTGAACCTTAATTAATTAAAATGAATCAACTGAGTGTGTTACCGTGATGGCCTCTTCTCGGCGGAGTCCGGCAAGCGGACACGGTGTTGGAGTAATGTTTGCGCAGGTTTCTCTCTAGTTTCTCGCTCGCGCTTTGCCTCCTCTTCTCGCTCTCTTTTGCGAATAAGTTAGCCACCATACTTGCTAGTCGCTTGCTGCAGCTCCACTCATATTTTACCTTGCCTTACCTATAAGTTTAAATAGTCTTGATCGCGAGGGTGCGAGATTGCTGAGTCCCTGTGGCTCACAGATTACTATTACACCAGATGCAAGGCCTGATGATTCCGCTCCAGGAGACGCGTATGAGCTCAAGTGGGAGTTCGACGAGGACTCTCAACGTTACTATGTTTCCTTTCCCGATGATCAGTAGTGGTGCCCAGTTGGGGATGAACGGGACCGTTGTCGCATGTTGGGTTCTCTTTTATTTTGGCGCCGTAGTCGGGCCATGAGTGATTGGTTGATGTAATGTTATTTATGTACTTGATTGACGTGGCGAGTGTAAGCCAACTATGTTATCTCCCCTTTCATTATTATATTACATGGGATGTTGTGAAGATTGCCTAACTTGCGACATATGCCTTCAATGCGATTATGCCTCTAAGTCGTGCCTCGACACGTGGGAGATATAGTCGCATCGAGGGTGTTACAGACATCCAACACTAACTGCTGCTAGAATCGTGTGTTCACTGACAAAGCCTTTCGTAAACAAGTCAGCCTCGAAATCCGTGGCGTGTACAGCCCATTTGCTATTATTTTTATATTTTTTACTCATTTTCTAATTCATATGGAATTTATTGCAGCCCGTTTTCCATTTTTAGAATTGCTGACCATTTTCTGGTCAGTACCAGGGTAAAAAAATTAACTAAATATGTGGGAAATTTTGAAAATTCGCAAATTTTTGCTGGGGAACGAAATATTCTTAATCCAAAAATTAATAGCCATACTAAAACAAATTTAAAAATAAATTAGTACTATGTCATGTTAAATCCAATGAAATACGTATAAGATATCAGTGAAGAACAAAAACAAAAAAAGAAATTTATATCCCATTTGCTATAATTTTTTTTAGAATTTTCAACCCCTTTTGATATTACTTTTAACAGACATTGACCATACTCTTAAGCCAGGCCGGAAGGCATCCCTCCTCGTCTTGAAAGATTTGCAGCCCAGTAATTTGGAGAAAACAAATAGGCCTAGCTTGGGTATTCTTCAAAAAGAAATACTGGGCTAGCTATTTTCCCAAAGAACTGGTGCATGAGCATTTAGCTTTATTTATTTATTTATTTACTTATTTATGTTTAGGGGACCATGAGCATGTACCTGGGCCGGATTCATGTGAGAGCCTCCCTTCCAGTTAATTATGGGCTTCTCTATTGGGTCTTCATCAGTGGGCTGCATGTTATCAACAAGTGGAAAATGTGTTTCGAGTTTCAAAAAAAAAGTGTTCCATACGATAAATAGTATGCGCTACGTACGGTACGGGGCACTAAAGGATCGAACCGTGCAACGACTTCCAAAACATTGTGTTTGTCATTCTAACAACACATTAATTCAACCAACAGACGAAATATACTACTAATTGTACATTGAAAACAACAACAGCAACAACCAGGGCTGGGGGTGCAACAGAAGCAGTAAGCAGGCCAGAAGAGTGATGATGCAGCTCTCTCTTCCAAACCAAACATCAGCCATCATTACAAAAGGGCTACCAAAAAAGAACAAGTGTATGCATCAAACTAAATAAAGTTTCTACTACACCAAGTGTACGCATCTAACTAACTGGCTCAGTTAGACGTTACTATTTATTAAGCTGTGGAGATTGGCTGACGGCTTGAACCAGATGGGTGCCTGACGGGGGAAACTCCAGCCAGCAGGTCAAAGTTTGATACTTGCGACCCTCTCTCCTACTTTGGGCTGCAGAGCGTGGCGGCACATATCAGGGCATGGTGCATGCAGAGACGCATGGTACGCTGTGTACACACAGTTTTGCCTGATGAACGAAACCGCGCTGCCATCATGATCCTTGCCGTCGGTTATCTCCTGGTTAATCGGATAATTCAGTCCGACAAACAGAGAGCGTGTACCAAGGCTACTTACCAGCCTCCAGTCAAAAAATTCCTGAAGGCCCAGAGAAGCTGGGATCCTGCTCAAAAACCTTGCAGTGACTGTGATTGTATTCCACAAAACAACACATCCGGTACGTGTGAACGATCATCAATCTTTCGCCGTCATCTGATCGAGCCAGGAACCACCTGCAACTGCCATGCCGCTTTTCTTTGAAAGGTTCTGGGATTAGGAAGGGTAGGGACACCAGGCGGCCTACAACATCATATCAAGTTGGAGTCAAATAAAAAAGGGCTCTTGGTTTAGTTAATCTTAAGAACAACATGTTATGAGCATGAATATTTTTTCAGCAAATGTTGACAGTAATATAAGCAAGCCATCATGATATCATAGGAAAGTAACATACTGCTATAACAGCCATTTGTAGCGATGACTGGAGTAGGCCAGCAATACGTCCAGCCATAGAAGGAGTCGACAGCGTAAATGAAGCCCTTGTGTTCAATTGCATCAGAGAACCATGGAGGATGTATGATCCTGCAATGGACGTGCAGATTTATCCACTTACCGCAGCGACCTGTCAGATAGGCGAGACCGCGGTTAAAGAACGCAATTAGCCTGAAGTCTTTATAATTCGCAGATCTTGTGGGCACTTGGCAGATTACAACCTTGAGCAAATCAAACTTGGTATCATGTTGGCTACTATAAGATTCCGAGTATTCTAGTCCATGGTGCCAAAGCAGTGCAGTGTTAATCGAAGCAAGGGGGATCAATCGCCGGGTGTAGGCTTCCACGAGCATCCAGCTGCCACAACCGTCGACGAGCACCATCGAAGACGTGTTCATGCCGCCCAGTACATATCGTTAATGTAGTTGAGGCTGACGGGGATCGGATCGCAGTCAAGGGGGTTGATGCTCGCCACCCTACGCTCGTTATGCTGCGTGACACGCCGTTTCTGAAGATCAGGCGGCATCAGCAAGCAAGGAGCTGGCTTAAAAAGTTCCGGCCTGAGGGCTTTGAGTAAACGGTACAACCCCGACGAGCACGCGGCGAGCAGCATGGTACTGAGATTGTCCACATGCGAAACAATGAGCTTGATTACCTCTGTGGGAAGCGAATTCCAGCCACTCTTTCGGCAGACGCTGTTCGGTTCTGCCATTGTTAGTGCTTGGGTTTCGGACGAGGGGGGGGGAGGCGCCTTAGCGGGGATGGAACATTGGACGAGATTATGTGCGGACAAAGATGGAGAAGCGAATATGTGTTGCAGGAAGTGGACAGGTGATGATGACTATAGCATGCCGCTTGACTTACGAGACACATACCATCAGCATAGGGTCATGTCGATGCCAGACAACTTGCTTGAGTGATCACAGTACAGGTACTCCCTGCAGTGCTATGCCCTAACTTGCTTGAGTAGAGTAATAGAGTAGGACTCTGCTTTACTACTAGCACCGGAGGAGTAGTATATTCTAATTTAAAATAGTTACAAACTTCAATGCCCGAGCGTGGAACGACTACGAACCGTGCTCAAAGACCGTGTCTACGTGGTGTTTGGACATGGGCGACAACCTCAACGCCAACGGTGCTGCTCCCGTTGCACCGTATGTGTTTCTATCCTTCCTGTTGGAAATCATGGTAGAATTCATGTTTCTACTCTGTATCCTACTACTATGCTAGTCCACATTATTAGTTTCATCTCTATTATAGCCGTCATGATTTATTTTGTGCTTATTCGGATTAAATCTCGTAGTAACTTGCTCATATATTCAACTTGCGCAACGTCCCCTACAGCCACTCCCGTTTCATGGATGGCCTGGTCGATGTTGGAATTTTGCTAGTAGGCCTTTATAAGGTGAGCTCTTCTACCAGTTGTATGAGCATGAGAAGAGGAGACCTACACGCGTGGGCGGCGACACTGGCTACGCCGAGCATACTTGGACTCTGCGGAGCTGGGACTTTCCCGCCGATGTGGACATGGAAAACCCATGGTGTTATTTGGACTCCAACAATGTGCACGGGGACTCCAAGGAGGTTCACCTGGACATCTGCATTTTCAAGTTAAATGTTGATCATTAGTCTTCGCTCAATGTAATCCGCTGTCTAAGCATGTGGAGACTTCCATGCATGATCTTGCTCTATTGGAGTATCGCGCATGAATAAAAGTGTATCCATTTATGGTTTAGTCTAAAATCTTCCATGTATGAATTTTTACTACAGTACTGGTGAAAGACTTATGATGAACCATTTCTTACATATCCTCTGCCCCCTCCCAAGTCATCCTGATTTAATCCCTCCGTCTAGGTGTATAAGGGCATGGTTAATACTTAAATAGTATAGCCAACTGTTGGCTACAAGAAAGTGCCATGTCATCTGTAGCCAACATGTATAACAATGGATACTCAAAAACTAATTCTTGAAGATCATTTCCTACAAAGCACAATAAGAGTTATTTCTTCACAAGTTTTGGATGCAGGTTGAACAGTTGAACACTTTTGTTTGCAAAAGATACTTTTTATCTATTTCACCCGGATGTTTGTGAGCTCTAGAGATGAAATAATATCCGAACAAACCTATCCAAATGAACTAACCGAGGCATATCCATCTTAATTTTCTCTTGCAAGTCGTGCATGGTCCCTTCATCGTGAAAATGCTCTGGCCGCCGCATTGATTTGCATGCATGGATAGCACCACCATATTTTCAAAGGAGGAGCGAGCTCTATATTTCAGCCAAGGCGTGCATGATTTGAGGAATTATGGTTGGGCATGCATGTAGAAAAGGGAGGAGAGTAATTTGCATGCGGGGGATTAAAGGAAGGGAGGCTAGCGGCTAGGCATTCAAATGAAGCTGCATGCAAGATTACACGGGATCTAGATACTAGTCCCAAAACCAGTTCCTCTTTTTGCGGACATGCCTTGGTACGAAAGATTGACAAGTTAGGCCCTGTAAAAATGGATGGAGGGAGTAGTAGTACGTGTAGAGGGCGGCGCTGCACGGGAGTCTCACCTCTCACCCCGCTCGTGGCGCGGCAGTAAAGCCATCATATCACAAAACCCAACCACTCCCAGTAATAAGTGGCCTGGTAAAATAAACGGACAAGCAACCATCACATCCCTCCGTCTTTTTTGCATTTCATCTCTCTGCATTTACTTTCTTCGGTTCATCTCGCACACTCGATCCCTAGCTACTACTCCTAGGGCCAGTTCTTTTGGCGGCTTCCCCAGCTTTTCCCACAAGACTAGTCACAGTGGAGAGTAACAATAAGGCGCCTCACTCATTTATTTGGGCTTCTAAACTACTATTCCGTCCTGGTTTATTCCTCACCATTGTAATTTGTGCTAAATTTTGACCAAAGATTTAACTGGTTTTTCCTCACCATTGTAATTTGTGCTAAATTTTGACCAAAAATTTGACACAGATTACAATGGGGACCAATAAACCAGGACGGAGGTAGTAGTTATGGGATTACTAATCTAGAAGCCTAAAAGAACCGGCCCCTGGTACTCCTACTAGTAGTAGTACTCAAGTTGGAATTCCAATTGCATGGCACAACCTGTTAGGCAAAAAATTCGATACAGGTTGTAGGAAGCGGTTTGGGAATTTGCATGCATTTCCAACCAGTGAGATACTCCATACAAAGTACGAAAGAGAAATAACCATAGAGAAGGAAGCTAAAAGTAAACAATCAAACAAGCATTTTTGCATTTGTTTTGCATTGAATCGTTTCACAAGCTTGACTAGTGCTGTTTTTCCACTTTTACAAAAACCGCATCGTAATGTTAAAACGTGCATTTGCACGTACATAAGTAATAGTAGTACTCCCTCCGTCTAGTTGTATAAGTCTTCCCTCTTTCTTGGTCACGGTGCGGTGCACAACCGAAGATGACTTATTGACCTGGACGGAGGGAGTAGCACAGTCTGCAAGCATATATCGAGAGAGACGTGTAGTGTGATAGTATATAGTAAAGTTTGTGCTATATGCACGTACTTGCAAAATGCGTACGAATACACAAGGTTTCCAAACTTTCCCTTTTACATACTTAATTAAGGACGCTAAAAATTCCTGAACGTTCGGGATTTATCATTGCCAAAACTAATGAGATCGCCTTACGAAACAAAAATTATACTCCTCCTAAAAGCCACGGCGCTCGCAGGAGCGCTTGCGGCGCGCCACGAGTGCCCTGGTGCGCGCCGTTTCCCAGCGCGCCGACACAACGCCTCTTCCTCAGCCTCGCAACTCGTGAGGTGCTGATTGGCGGCTTGCCGGCGGGCGAGCGCGATCTCACCGGTGTGGTGATCCGGCGCCAACAGGTACTCCTCCTCGCTGGAAGCGTGCACCCGGTCCACGTACCGCCAAGCGTAGATGAGGCGCTTGGGCCCGACTGCACTCAGGGCGTCGGCACGGGCGTCCTCCGCCACCCTCACGGCCCTCGCACGAGCCTTCTGCCAAAGAGCCAATTGCCTGACTCTCTCGGACGCGACATAGGCCTCCCAGGCAGCTTGTTCCGCGGTGCGCTTCTCTTCCTCGGCCTTCTTCTCCGCCTCTATTTTGGCGCGCTCTGCTGGAGGCAAAGCCTCCCACAAGGCGACATCCATTTCTTTCCAAAGCTCCTCAAGGCTGGGGGGCTCGGCGGGCGGCGCGGCGTTCTCCTCGTAGCGGGGAGCCGACGCGTCCTCCGGCGCGCGTGCTGGCGAGATTGGGAACGCCGACGCGTCCACCTCGACGCGTCGCGGCGAGGAGCGGAACGCCACGCGTCCTCCTCGACTAGTGGCGGCGAGGAACGGAACGGCGACGCGTCGCGTCGTACGGCGAGGAGCGGAACACCGACGCGTCCTCCTCGACTAGTGGCGGCGAGGAACGGAACGGCGACGCGTGCGTCGTGTAGCGGCGAGGAGCGGAACACCGACGCGTCCTCCTCGACTAGTGGCGGCGAGGAACGGAACGGCGACGCATGACCGTCCACGCGGTGCTGCGAGGGGCTCCTAGGGCTTGGGAGGGGCGATGCCATGGTGGTCGACGTGAGAGGGAGGGGGAGGAGATAGCGATGAACGTGAACGTGAGGGGGAGGAGATAGCGATGTCGTGGGAGGCGCAATATTTATGGCGAGCAATGGCACACCTACGTAAGATATGGACTGAGCTGCACTGACTTAACTGTAGGTCCAGTTGCGTCACTGACATGTGGGCCAGACCCATGTTGGGCCCATATGTCAGTGACAGAATGCACCTGCAGTTAAGTAATAGCTACGTGGGCATATTTGTTGGAGTAAATTACGGGTGAGCGAAGGGGTGGAAATATTGCTGGTCACAATGGATTGGACGAGCGTGGGGGGAGGAGAGTCATGCATGCAGATTTTTTCACACGGGGTGGAGTGGTGGGACCGCCGGAGGGAGAAGGAGAGTTCGGCAGGCATATTATTTCCACACATGGAGAGGAAAAGATTTGGAGACGAATGGGCTTCCTGCAGGTATGGGGAACGATGCATAATAAGTCATCTTGCATGCCGGGCTAGGTATAGTCTCAAGTCATTAAAAACAAACACGCCCCACACATGTTCATATTTCAAGGTGCACTAAATTATTGCATGCGATGATTAAGGCTGGCCATAATGGTGGTATCTTAGCACACGGGAATAGCAAACATGCTGATGTGGCAAAGAATTAAAGAAGAGAGGGGGGGTTAGAGTAACTAATGTTCATGCATGCATTGGTAAACACATTTTTTGTGGAGAACGACAGCACTAGTTGAGTACTTTTGCAGACTTCAAAAACTATTCCACAATGTGTCAACATTCACAATGTCAAATCAATATTTTTACACTCATTATAAAATGTAGTTCTTATACTCATTATAATCAGTACTCCCTCCGTCTAGGTGAGCAAGTCATCTTAGATTGTGCACTGTGACCAAGGAGGAGGGGAAAACGAGAGATCTTAATGTTTATTTGCTAATTAATAGCATTGCATGCAATGAACTAACCACTGCATGTCGTGTTTGGTAGTCTCAAGTCATTAAAAGCATGCACACCCACATCTCCTATTGGTTGATATGTCAAGAAACAAGAAATGAGGTAGAAGTTAATGCACCGCACCTAAGTGTTTTGGGAATATTGTATCGAATGAGTGTACTGGTGTGGCTGGTTAATTAATATAAGGTGGTGTTCAAAAAAAGTATAAATTTGGTCAAACACTTTGCAAACGATTGACGGGAGTAAAAAGGACGAGAGGGAGTATCATGCATGCGGAGTAGGCAAAAAAATTGCTTGTCTGAAAAAAGGCAAAAAATTGCTCATTTATAGCCGGTCGAAGTCTCCAAGGGCGCGATCGCGTGAGGGAGGCGAAGGTCATGGGAGGCGTGACGTTTGACGGAATTAAGTGAAGTTACATCCACGCGCCGGCATGGCGTGCGAACAGGCAGAAGCTATACCGTCAGGCCTACGATATGCGTCTAGTAGACATGACATCTAGTGGGTCCCGCATAGTTCTCGAGAACTCTTTGGGGGCTTGCAGCCGTTTATCCACCGGGCAAGCCAGCAACCCCACGCCGTTCGCACGCCCTACTCGTCCCCGTCTTCTACCTTACAATAGTTCGCTCCCAGTCGTCCCGTCCTTTCACATTAGTTCGCTCCCAGTTTTTTTGCGGGGTACAACAGTTCAACTTCTCCTAACCCTCCTCCAAAATCCATGGCCTCCCAAATCTCCATGGTAGCCGCTGAGTACCAGGTTAGAGCCATCACTGGCGATCAGTTCATCGTCATCTACACACGTGGATCCGAGATGGTGAAAGCATGGCTTGCTTGCTTCCTACGAATGTTCAACAGTTCAATGGATGAGTGGGTCACTGGGCTAGATGTTGAGTACACCAGAGTCCTGGGACGAGAGAATGATCTAAAGGACGAAGAGAGGAAGAAGCCCGCCGTGATCCAGGTTTGCGTACATAACGTTTGCTTGGTCTACCACATATGCCATGCCGACGTTGAGTGCCAGGATTTTAAGAACTTCCTCTAGGACAAAAGAGTGAAATTCGTCACTGTAGGCTTTAAGAACGACAGTGACGTCCTGCGTCGGATAGGTCTCGTTGTAGGCCAGCCCTTCGATCTCCAGAAGGCAAGCCTGGTGTCCTCCTCTCAACCTTCAATGCTGACCCTGGCAGCAGCCATGATTGATCCTTCATACGCTAAACTGAAGAAACCTCATCACGAGTTTCATCATGCATGGGAGTCGAAGACATTAGATGAAGATCACATCCTGTACGCAGCAATGGATGCCTACCTTTGTTTAAATATCTACAAGGGTTGGATGAAGAAGCAGAGCTCAGTGTCCGGTTCAAGCAAAGAAGTGTCGGCAAAGAGGAAGAGGAAGAGGGACGAGGACGAAGTCGAGGACGTGGACTCGGACTCCAAATAGGTGGCAGTGCCGTCGCTCATGCTGGTTCTACTCCAGTGTCAAGCGGACTAGTTTCTTATTAGTTTATTTTCAAGGGTGTGTTGTGCTGAGGCCCTAGCAGAACTATGTTTATGTTCTTTCTCATTATTTGAACTCTTTAGTACGTACGGTAGTACTAGTACTATGTCTTACTACTGTTCTTCTTGCAGTTGGTACTACTGCTCGTATCTTCGTGTTCCTACTATACTTAATACGTTCGTACTAGTAGTATAATTTGGGTCAGTCGATTTGTGAAAGAAGTTCGACGGAGCAAAGGAAGAAGACGACAGAAGAGGTGGAAGAAGCCCTTCTAGCCATCCATGTTGCATCAACCGTATCACATGAGTCGACTGACCCAAATTGCTCCTTTAGATTGCAGGATCCATGTGGCATTCAAGGTCTCGAAGGTAGATTCCGCGTCCGCACCCGGTTTGTGGGCTCGACGCGCGTGTGACCGGCTTCCACCGCGACAGCCACCATGCGCGCCTCCTCCGTGCGGGCGGAGACGACAATGACACGCTAGTTCCTCCTCGCCGGCGTGCTGGAGCACGCGCTCGTCCTCCTCTTCGTACGCTGCATGCATAGACGCGGCTCCACCAGCTGCTCGCGTGCTTGGCAGCGCGGCGGCATCGCGAGGAGGGACTGCATACGACATGAGCGTGCGAGCCTTCGGCTTCATGGCACAGGGATGGCGGCGACACGACGGTGATGGGCGAGAAATTGTTGGCCGGAGCAGGCGGGCGCCGGCATGCGCAACGACGACGGCGACATATTGATGAGTGCGCGTGTGGGAGCTTACTTTACTTTTAAATATAAGGTTGGTCAAACTTAAAAGAAAACCGTACTAGTACACGTAAACATTAGACTTAGGCAGCGCTTTTATTAGTTAGTACCACACCCACGATACGGAATCCTGTGCAAGCGCGTGAACCGCGGCCGCGCGGTCGATCGAACGGTGCGTCACCGTGTCACGCTCGAAGGGCATCCACCGAACCTTTTTGTGTGTGTGAAAACAATCCTCGAGTATTACTCAACTTTTTTTTCCTGTGAAAGTTCTTGACGCTGCAATATTTTCATATATTTGAATTTAGCTGCAGTTCGTGTTTATTTGGATTTGGACGTTTTAGGTGGGCCCTAGTTTTTTTAATACTGATTTTGTGTGTGTGACTGAGAGAGAACGTGTGTATGTGTCCATATGTGTGTTGTGGCGGAAGGGCAATGCGGAGACGGTGTGCGTGTGATACAGACATAAAGAGGTGTGAATGTGCAAATGATCATGCATGAGTGAGACATAGACAGATGCCGATACGTTGTGTATACATGAGAGAACGGTCTTCTAGTTTACTTGTGTGTGTGTGTGAAAGAGAGAGAGACGGAGAGAGGAGCATCCATAACACAACAACCATCTCTCTCGATTCATCCGTCCCTCGCACGGTTGCATGCAACACATGCATCAACGAACACATTTTGACACCCTCACCCGGCCCCTGCCCACCTCAAGGCCCGCACAATCTCTTCGTGAATACCCATTTCTCTTCTTAGGTTTGTTTTCTCTCAATATCTGACACACACACACACACAAACACAGAGAGACACACGCAGCACAACACACACACACACACTCCCCCGAGCACACAATTCATCCCCATCCAAGGTTATACGGCGACCACTCTCGCTTGTGCTTCTTTTCACCCCCAACATGCACAACACCTCAATCTTCAAAGAGGGCAACGAGCAGATCGAAGACGGCGACCACACCGCGCTAGAGAATGCGGGGTCATTTGGAAGCAGGGTGATGTGACGATGGCTGACTGACTCCTCCCCCCGCCCTCTCTCTCTCTTGCACACAATTATCAATCCCTCTCTCCCCCACACAAAATTATCAATCCCTCAACCCACGAGATCCTTCCCCTCTCGTCCATGTTTTTCCTGCTCTCTCATCAAACATGTTGTCGGGGGTTGGGTGCGACATATGCCAAAGGATGGCTTATCATGGTGGGGGCGAGTAGAACGTCGCCGGTGCCTGGAAACGGGATAAGGAGAAGGCATGCACGCCGGCGAATCTTACCCAGCTTCGGGGCTCTCCGGGGAGATAATACCCCTACTTCTGCTCTGCGGGGTCTCCCCATGATCACTATGGCAAAGTGTTTACACGGTTGCTCCTCGAGTTGTTTCCTGGAGGTAGGAGAAGGCAAGGCTAGCACTCTCCTTCCTATATGATCTGGTCTAGTGCTAATGGATTCCAATCCTTTGCATGGATGCCCTGGGGGGTTTATATAGGCCTACCCCCAGGGGTACAATGGTAACCCGGCTGGGAGCGGGCCCAGCCGTCAGTCTCTCTGGCCGCCGTCTTATCCGCCGACTCCTGGGGCCCGCCGACTGGTGGGCCCCGCCGACTAGCTCGGTACGGAGCCGACAGACCGCGTCCGCCGCGGGCGGGTCTTGCCGGCTGTAGATTACTGTAGCCGTGCCTCTGATGACGCAGGCTCGGTTATGAGGTCGTGGCGGCAGCCCCGCCGTCTGGCGGGTGATCACTGTGGCCACTACCTGTCGCGTCTGATTAATGGCGCGTGGGGCCCGTGGGAGGGGCCGGCCGACTTCTGGTGGTCGACTCCCATTCGGGCCGACTGGTGGCGCTTTTGCCGTCTTTCATACGCCCGCCGACTGGTGGGACCCATCATCCCTGGGTCGTACCGGCAGGCCGTCATGGGCACAGGGCTCCGCCCTCTAGGGCTGACGTCAGGGCCGGCATGGCAATAGTGTCGCGCCGCGCGGAGATCTCCGCGGGTACGGCGTACTGTAGCCACGCCTGCCCTTGGAAAAGAGGTGGGAGTGGACCTTACTATGGCCATTCCCCGTCCCGTCCCTCTTTATGAGGGCATGGGGCTTGTTGGCGTCGCGGGCCGACTCCCCAAGGCCGGCTTCTCTGGAAGTCGCCAGTCAAGAGTCGGCTTTATCCTAAAGCCGTTCCTGGGACTCGGCCGCGAGTGGGCAGTCGTCCGCCTCGCCACCGACTCCTCAGAAGGCGGCTCTTCGTCCTGGGGTCTCGAGGGGCGCAGTCTGCCTCAATGTCTTGAAAGGTTCTGGGCCTGGGTTAGCCTACCCGTGGCCAATTACTCCGACAGTAGTCCCCGAAGCTGGTGAGGCTCCGAGGGCAACATGTCGAGGAGCCTCAATAGTTTCTTCTCTCCGGCGGTTGGATCTGGGCCTCGCTAGCCATCTTCTCTCAAGCCGACTAGTTGGAGTCGGACTTTCTCAAGGCCGACTTGCCCCTAAAAAAGTTTGAACGTCGCGGCAGAGTTCAGGCAGCGTGCCTGATAAGCTTCCGGGTTGCCGCCCCTGGTGGATCCGTCGCGAGGCGCCACATGGCTGAGCTAGTCTACTCACCCACGCGTGCGACGGGACAGGCCTACAGGCGGGGCTCGCCACTACCGCGCCTCGGCATGCGAACGGATCCGTTGAGGCCGCACGGACGGTTGGGGTTCCCGCGCGGTTATTGCACGTGGTAACTTCGTGTGGTAAATCGTGGGGTTCGTGGGGTCCCGGGCGCAGTTAATCCCATGACCGCCCCCTCGGCTTCTCAGCCCACGAGCCTACAAGTAGGCGGGTGGAGGGGGGCAGCGAAGCACGCGCGCCCATTCTCCCCACTTCCTTTCGCTCCTTCTTGCTTCTTCTTCCTCCCGCCGCTGCTGCTCCGGACCACGCCGCGCCCGCAGCGATGAGCTCTTCCTCCGCCGCCGTGCCTCCTGTTGTACGCTCCGGAGTGTGGGATGGCTCCGAGGTTGATGACGATGACATCGAGATCCTCCGCTAGACACGGCAGCTGCCCCGCAGGAACTTAGTGCGGGTCCGCCTCGCGCCGGAGGGGGAAATATCACCGGCGCTGGAGGAGGGCGAGCGGGTCATATTCCGCTCGCACCTTATGCGCGGCCTGGGGCTGCCGGCGAGCGGCTTCTTCTGCTCCTTCTTGGAGTTCCACGGGCTCCATCCGCACCACCTTACTCCGAACATGGTGGTGCTAATGGCTGCCTTCGCCACCGTGTGCGAAGGCTTCCTCGGCGTTCTCCCCACCATCGAGCTCTGGGGTGAGTTCTTCCAATCCAAGCTCGACACACACGTCGCCGGCGTGCCGGCCCAGTGCGGTGCATTCATCGCGATGCTGAGATCAGTGGCCGACAATCTGTTCCCACCATCGCACTGATTAATTCGGTGAAGATGTGGCAGCGGTCCTATTTTTATGTGAAGAACGTCGCCCCAGAAGGCGACTGGGTTAACCTGCCGGCTTACGAAGCCGGCGCGCCGGCTGGAAGGCTCCCTAGCTGGTCACACCGAGCCAAGACGCTATCTCCCGCTGGTGCCGCCGCCGTCGCGTGACTCCGAGTGCTGACGCAGACGGAGGGCTTGACCGGGGTTGACTTGCTGGCCGCCTTCATGGCGCGCCGAGTCCTCCCACTCCAAGGCCGACCTCACCTGATCTGCCAGATGAGCGGTCATCGGGACCCGAGTCGGATGTGCTCCAAGGACATGCCTCATGCGGAGGTGGCGAACACGGTGATCTACATCGCGAACTGCGGTCTCTGGGTGGACTGGCGGTTCGGCAAGGAGCCGTATTCGCGTGCCAACCCCCCGCCTATTGTAAGTCGTCTTCCTTCTTCTTCTGTTTCTTTTGTTGCCGAGTCCGACTTGTCAAGTCTGACCGTTTTTGTTTTGAATCAGAACCCTCTCGTCCCTCCTTCGGCCGGCACCGCGGGGCCGGCTCGTCAGTTTGTCCCCGATCGGGCAGAGAGCGACATCGACGATCCTGACTTGGGGGCGGCGGCCATGGAAGCCGATGCCAAGGGAGGAGGAGGAGAAGCAGGCGGCTCCAGGCCTTCGGCCACTTTCGCCGACTGGCCTGACGACGAGGCCGAGGGAGAAGTCGCCCCGCGTCGCTAGCCAAAGGCCGGCCAGCCAAGCGCGAGTTCCTCCGTCGGCTTGGACGCTCAAGGCGGTGCGAAGAAGCGCCGAGCCAGGCCGAGTACGCTTGGTGGCCGGTCGAAGAAGTTCAAGAGAGCGGCCGCCACGACCAAGCGGGAAGAGGCGGCCGCGAAAGCCAACCGCTTCCGCAAGGAAGTGAAGAAGCCGCCGCTGGTCTCGGCGTAAGCGCCTCCGTCCCTTATCTTTATTTTCTCTTTGTTGATCTTGTCTGAGTTTTTCATATGCTTTTCTCGCCTCAGGGCTCCCCTCACTCTTGAGAGGGTTGCTGCCGCCTCTGTTATGGGGTCGGTGGAGACGTCTGCCACCACTCGGTGGATTGACCCCGCTGCCGATCTTCGGGAGGCGACGGAGCGGAACACGCAGGAGAAGCGCGAGGAGGACGAGGCCGCCCGCCGGGAGAAAGCGGAGGCCGAGAAGGCGGACGCCGAGAAGGCAGAGGCCTCCGCCCTGAAGAAGCTGGAGGCGGCCGAGGTCGCCGCTGCGGCAAAGCGGCCGGCCAAGGAAGTCACGCCCCGGCGGTCGGCGGTGTTCGTCACCCCTCTGAACTCCGCGCCGCCGCCCCCGGAGTTCACGGGGCAGTCAGGGGAAGCCGACGGCGAGTTCCCGATCATGGAGAGAGGCGGCGGCGACGCCCCCATGCCGGACGCGGTCACGCCACCACAGCCGCCCCCGCCGCCGTCTAGGAGCACGCAAGGCAAACAGCCGGCGGATCCGCCCTTCCCGCCGACTGAAGACGAGGCCGTGGCAAGGCTACTCCATCAAGTCGGCTCGCCAACGCGCCGCCGTCTTGAGAAGGCGACTTCGACGCCACACCCCTTGGAGACCGGCACCGCCAGCTCGACGATTCCAAACGCCGAAGCGACGAGTGCCGCGTCCCCCTTGGAGACTGGCACCGCCAGCTCGACGATTCCAGATGCCGAAGCGACGAGTGCCGCGCCCATTGGGTGGGTGCGAGGAGGCGGCACGGGCCCTCTGAACCAGGCACTTCTGGATGTCCAGACGAAGCTGCGAGCTGAGAGCAACGCCATCCAAAACTGCACCAAGGCGCACCTGGTGTCGCAGGCAGCCATCCGGGTACGCTTTCTCCTTTGTCCCTATTTTCTTGTTCCTCTCTATGGGGGCGCGCCAGCGCACCCACTGGGTGTAGTCCCCGAGTTTTGGACCGGCTGCTGAGCAGGCGGCCTGGAACTCCAATTGGTAAGTTCCGGGTACTAACCTTTGTTCTGAAATACTTGTTGCAGGACTATCACAACCTCCGTGTCACCGCCTTCAACCGCAACGTTGAAGAGCTGGGCAAGCGGTCCGCCGACTTGTCGGAGAGCCGGAGTGAGTCCTTATTCTTCTTTGCGGGGGCGCGCTGGCGCACCCGCGGGCTGTAGTCCCTGAGATTCGGGCCGACTGCTGAGCAGTCGGGCCGGATCTCCCCGGCGACCTTCTTCGTTGATGACTTAACGCCTTCTTTCTTCTTTCTCTTCAGAGGCCAACGCCACTCTTCAACAGCAGCTGAGCGAAGCCAACTCCGTGTTGCGCGCCAAGGGGGAGGAGTGCAGCAAGCTCGCCGCAGAGCGCGATCTGCTGGCCGCACAATTGGCAGAGCAGAAGGAGCTGCTTAAGACGACGCAAAAGGAGGCGGAAGAGGCGGAGGCCGCCCTCCTGGCCGAGTTCGCGAGTGAGCGCTCCTCCTGGACTGACAAGGAGGCAATGCTGGCCTCCGGCTTCCACGAGATCGAGGACCTCGTCGACGGTGAGCTTCTTTGCTTTCCTTCTTCGAGCCGCCGACTATAGGGTCGAGCCGACTCCTGGTTTTTTGACTTGTTCTTCATTCTTTCCGTCTTGGCAGACTTCTTCCCCGGCCACTCGCAGGCCGCCATTCAAGCCATCGAGGCCAGCCGCAAGGAGCGAAGGGCGGATGGCGTGGAGATCGCCGCTGATGCCCCTCGGACCCTTGACGAGCATATTCTAAGCATTGGGGCTCACCTACGGCCAGCCCACCAGATGCTGCGTCGGCTTCAACGTGTCGGCGCCCAAGCGATCGCCGCCCTGTGGCCAGACGTGCAGGCTCCGCGCACCCCTAGTCGGACTGCCGACTGGCTGGAGGTCACGGCTGGCCGTCTTGAGGCCTGGAAGGGTTCCTCGGCCCAGGCCGGAGCGCGTCGAGCCTTGGAATTCATCAAGGCGTGGTATCCGGGGCTGGACCTAGACCGGCTGGCCACACTCCGGTCAGAGGCCCAGCCAGAGCTGGCAGCCGCGGAAGACGCCCTTGTCAAGCGTGCGGCGGCGATCGCCGAGTACACCGACACCAGCATCTTTGTCCCCGAGCGGGCTAAAGACGGCGAGGAGGTGCTGCCGGAGTGGTTTGGGCTGAACCCCGACTACGGCGAGGACTCGGCAGAGGTGATCAGCTCTAGCATCGAGGAGGAAGACGAGGCGGAGGACGGAAGCGAGACGGAGGCACCGGAAGACGGAGCGGACGGCCAACCTCAGCTTGACCGTGCCTCCAGCAACGAGCCGTGCCCGCCCGAGCCGACTGCTGCCGGAGGTGATCAAGCCGAGACCGCCCAGCCGGCCCCCCAACATCCAACACCGCCGTCTCCTTCGATCCTCCAAACCCGTCTGCCGCCCCCTAGGATGCCACCTTGTCTTTGTTTTATCTATTCTAATAGTTTTTGAAGAACTTGTTAATTCGCACAATTCCACCCGCGGGCTGTATTTTGAAATTCTGCTCGAAGATTCGGCCAAGGGCCTTTGTTATGTAAATATTCATCCGACTTCTATCTTTTCTTGCTCATTGCTCTTTTGGCTTTTTCCTTTGCCGTCTTCCCTCAGTTGCCATCTTTGTCAGTCGGACAGCCGCTCTGCGGACTGCTGCTGGATCAAATTCTTGGTCACTTTGGGAAGGCAAGTACTTAGCCATTTTTAGAGTTGTTTAACAAGTCGGATAGAAGGCGGCAAGCCGACTATTCAAGAGTCGGTTTGAGAAAAAGGGCTGGAAGCCGGCCTTAAGCTATGTTTATGCTTTGAGTCCTTAGCCATTTTTCATGTGGACGCCCATTCTTCCTTACTCCTGCCCACCAGACAGTCGCTCTGCGAGCTGCCTCTTCTGGCAGGAGACGGCTTAGATGCCACACACTACTTGTCCGGCTGCAGGAAGCATTTCATAGCACAGGACGGCAAGTCCCCGGGACGACTAGTCGAACCCGGTGCCAAGCGGCATAACAAAGAGTAATATACTCGAAGGCACATTTCTTATCATATAGATAAAATAGGGCAGTCCCCGAGCTCTTCTCGGGGGGCCCGAAGTCTTGGTACTTTTAATATAAAAGGTAGCGTGATACATACTGCGTTTTAACTGTAAAATTTTTGGAGGAGATTTGCATTCCATGGACGCTCTGTCTCTTTGCCGGAGTCGCCCCTCTTGCGTGCTCGGGGCTTCTGAGCGTCGATCAGGTAGTAGGAGTCGTTGCCCAGCACTTTGCTGATGATGAAGGGGCCTTCCCAAGGTGCCGACAGCTTGTGCTGGCCGGCTGTTCGCTGGATTAGTCGGAGCACGAGGTCGCCCTCCTGGAAAGATCTCGGCCTGACCTTCCTGTTGTAGTATCTGCGCAGGATCTGCTGGTAGATGCTGGACCGGCTGAGTGCCAACAACCGGCCTTCTTCCAGCAGGTCGACGCCGTCTTGTCGTGCTTCTTCTGCTTCTTCCTCGGTGTACATGGTGACTCGCGGGGAATCGAACTCTATGTCCGTTGGGATGATGGCTTCAGCACCGTAGACGAGGAAGAAGGGCGTGAAGCCGGTTGACTTGTTTGGAGTCGTGCACAGACTCCAGAGGATGGCTGGCAACTCGTCGAGCCAGCAGCCGGCCGAGCACTCCAGAGGCTCGATCAGTCGGGGCTTGATGCCGGACAGGATGAGGCCGTTTGCTCGCTCCACCTGGCCGTTTGACTATGGATGGGCGACGGACGCTAGGTCCAGTCGGATGCCCTGTGTCGCACAGAAACGGGCCAAGGCGCCTTTGGCAAAATTTGTGCTGTTGTCGGTGATGATGCTGTGTGGTATGCCGTACCGAATTGTGATGTCGGAGATGAAAGTCACGGCAGTCGGACCGTTCAGTTTCTTGATTGGCTTTGCTTCTATCCACTTGGTGAACTTTTCCACCGCGACAAGTAAGTGAGTTAAGCCACCTCATGCCGTCTTGAATGGTCCCACCATGTCTAGTCCCCAAACTGCGAAAGGCCAGGCAATGGGGATGGTCTTGAGTGCAGAAGCCGACTGATGCGGCTTGGAGCGGAACTTTTGGCACCCTTTGCATTTTTGGACCAATTCCTTGGCCCCTTCTAAGGCCGTTGGCCAAAAGAAACCGTGTCGGAAAGCTTTGGCGACGAGTGCTCTTGAAGCCGCATGGTGGCCGCACTCGCGTTGATGGATGTCTTCGAGAATTGCTTGGCCTTGCTCTGGCTCTACGCAGCGCTGGTAGACACCAGTGACGCTGCGCCTGACCAGCTCTCTGTTGACTATGGTGTAGGCTGCCGCTCGGCGTTGTACTTGCTGAGCTAAGGTCTCATCAGTCGGCAGCTCTTTGCTCACCAGGAATTTGAGGATGGGCTGGGCCCATGAGGGTGCTGCTATTTCTTCGACCGCCAGAACTGCGACTTGGACGAGGGCGGCTGGGCTGGGAGGCGGCGGGCTGGAGTCAGCAACCGCTTGCTGGATTAATGAAGTCCCCGGGCCGACTGGCGCAGCTCTTGGGCCGAGTTCTGGAGTCTTCAGGCCGGCCGCCGCAGTCCCCGGGCCGGGTTCTGCAGTCCCTGGGCCGGCCTTGACTGTGGCGGCTTTGGAGCCATCTGCCAAAATCCCCGTACCGTCTGCCGGGGCTCTGGAGTCGGATCCGACTTCTTCGGGAGCAGCCGGCACAAAGATGGAGTCTGATTCTGGTGAAGGCTTGACAGACGGCTTGAGGAGGCGTTGAAGGGCGACGCTAGATGGTATTGCTTGGCGTGTAGAACCGATTCATGCCAAGGCATCTGCTTGGTCGTTGTCGTTTCTTGGCACATGGAGGAACTCGCACCCCTCGAAATATCCACTGAGTTGCTGCACGAGGAAAAGGTAACTCGCCATGTTTGCATATTTGGCGTCCCAGTCGCCACACGACTGCTGGACCACTAAGTCCGAGTCGCCATAACACATGATCCGGCGAATGCCAAGTTCTTTGGCAAGCCGGAGCCCGTGAATGAGCGCCTCGTACTCGGCGACGTTGTTGGAGGCGGCAAAGTGGATTTGCAGTGCGTATTTGAGCTTGTCGCCTTTAGGAGAAGTGAGGACAACGCCGGCTCCTAAGCCGGTGCGCATCTTGGAGCCGTCGAAATGCATCCGCCAATGGGTGGAGTCGGGCGCTGGAGGTAGGTACTGGGTCTCGGCCCAGTCGACGAGGAACTCGGGCAGTGCTTGTGACTTGATGGCGGTGCGGGGCTGGTAGTGGATGGTGTAGGGAGCCAGCTCTATGGCCCATTTGGCCACTCGTCCAGAAGCATCTCGACTTCCGATGATCTTGGCAAGTGGGGCCGTGCAGACCATAGTGATTGGATGCTCTTGAAAGTAAGGCTTCAATTTCTTGGCGGCAAAGTGCACGCCATAGCACATCTTCTGGTAGTGGGGGTAGTTCTGCTTGGAGTTCGACAGCACTTCGCTCAGGTAATATACCGGTCTCTGGACAGGTAGTGCCTTGCCTTCCTCCTTGCGCTCCACTACAATGACTGTGCTGACTACCCGGCTGGTGGCGGTGATGTACAGGAGCATAGGCTCCTTAGGAGTCGGAGCCGCTAGAACGGGTGGAGTAGTCAGCATCTTCTTCAACTGGAGAAAAGCTTCATCCGCCTTGTGGTTCCACTCGAAAAAAGTGGTCTTTTTCATGAGGTGGTATAAGGGGAGAGCTTTCTCGCCCAGCCGACTGATGAATCGGCTGATGGACGCCAAGCAGCCGGTGAACTTTTGCACGTCTAGCAGTCGGCTGGGTACCTCCATCCACTCAATGGCCTTGATCTTTACAGGGTTGCACTCTATGCCGCGTTCAGAGACCAGGAAGCCAAGGAGTTGGCCGGCTGGTACTCCGAAGACGCACTTCTCAGGGTTGAGCTTGATCTGGAATCGGCGTAGGTTCTCAAAGGTCTCCTTGAGGTCTTCCAGCAGTGTTCCACGCTTCTCCGTCTTCACCACCACATCGTCCGCGTAGACGTGGGCGTTTCTGCCGAGTTGCTTGAGGAGGCACTTCTGCATGCAACGCTGAAAGGTGGCGCCGGCATTCCTCAAGCCAAACGTCATGGTGAGGTAGCAGAAGGCTCCAAACGGCGTGATGAAGGTGGTCTTCAGTCTGTCAGCCGGGTTCAGCTTGATCTGGTGATATCCTGAATATGCATCCAAAAAGCTCAACAGCTCGCATCCGGCTATGGAGTCTATCACCTGATCAATTCTTGGTAAAGCAAACGGGTCCTTGGGGCAAGCCTTGTTGAGGCTTGTGTAGTCAATACACATTCGCCACTGCTTGTTCTTATTCAGTACCAGGACCGGGTTGGCTAGCCACTCTGGAAAGAATACTTCCATAATGAAGCCGGCTGCTAGGAGTCGGGCTATCTCTTCTCCGACAACTCTTCTCTTTTCTTCTGATAGGCGGCGCAAGGGCTGCCTAACCGGCTTTGCATCAGATCGGACATGTAGCTTGTGCTCGGCGAATTCTGTTGATACACCTGGCATGTCTTTGGGGGACCATGCGAAGATGTCCCGATTCTCACGGAGGAAATCGACGAGCTCGCCTTCCTATTTGCTGTCGAGGTTTGCGCCTACGATAGCGTACCTCTCTGGGTGCTCCGGTTCCAAGGGTATCTTCTTTGTCTCTTTGGCCGGCTTGAACAAACCCTCAGCCTCCGACTCCTTTGGGTTAGGCGACACCTCTAGCTGCTTGCCGGCCATCGCCACAACCCGGTCAAGGAGCCGCTTTTCGGCCGCGATCACCAGGGACTCGGCTAGCCGACTACTCTCAGCCGCACAGGCAGACGACTTCCGGTAGTCGCCGGCTACGGTCAGAATCCCCTTGGAACTGGGCATCTTCATTTTGAGGTAGGCGTAGTGGGGGACCGCCATGAACTTCGCCAGGGTGGGTCGGCCAAGTAATGCATGGTATGGGCTCTCGAGATCCACCACCTCAAATCAAACTGACTCTCGGCGGAAGTGATCTTTGTCTCCAGAGAGGACGTCCATCAGGATCTTGCCGATTGATGAGCAGGAAAGACCAGGAACAATGCCGTGGAACACAGTCCGGCTGTTCTGAAGCTGTCTTTGCTTGATTCCTAACTTCTCCATGGTGTCCTTGTACAGGATGTTGATGATGCTGCCTCCGTCTATCAGAACTCGCGAGAAACGAGCAGCTCGTCTATCTGTGGCAAAGGTGGCATCCAAGACCAAGGCATAAGAGCCCGGACTCGGCATCACCTCTGGGTGATCAGTTCTGCTCCAGCTGATAGGCTTCTCGGACCAGTGCATGAACTCTGGTGTCTCTGATGCTACTGCATTCACCTCTTGTTGCTGCAGCCACCTGCTGTGTCGATCATCAGCCATGCTGGTAAATATCATGTAGGCTCCATGCTCTTTGGGGTACTCGTCTTGTGCTGCTGGGGCGGAGGCGGAGGCTGCTGCCCAGCGGGCGGGGGAGGCAGGAGGCCGTCTCCTTTGGCGATCCTGGTGAGCCAGTGGCACTTCCGGGTGGTGTGATTCGACGGCTTCGCGCCGCTATGGAACTTGCAAGGACCATCCAGAGTCTGCTCGTATGAGAAAGCCGGTAACCAGTTGGGCTTGCCACCTTTCTGTCGCTTGGGTGGAGGCTGCCCATCCGGCTGCTGGTCTTCAACTATCGCCACCTGCCGGCTGCTGGAAGTCGGCTGCGGGGCCTTGCGCTTGTGGTCGTTCTGCTGTTTCCGCCGACTGGCGTCTCCTGTTGGAGTTCTAGGAGCCTGAGGGGCTACTTTGCCAGTCGCGCTAACTTGAATCTCCGCATTCATGGAGGAGTCGGCCGTGGTATACTTGTCTGCTATGATCAGCAGCTCGTCGAGGGTTTCTGGCTCGTCGCAGAGGAGCTTGTGCTTGAGGAGGGTGCCTTCTCTGCACCCGGCGGTGAAGTACTCTATAGCCTGCACCTCGTGCACGCCCTCGCAGGAGTTCTCAAGCTCAGCCCAGCGCGTGAGGTAGTCGCGAGTCGACTCGTTGGGGCCTTGCATGCACAAGGAAAGCTGACGAGGCTTGGGAGGACGCTTGTACGTGCTTGTGAAGTTGCGGAAGAATGCATCGGTGAAGTCGACCCAGCTATTGATGCTGTGGGGCTTCAGGTTGTTCATCCATGTCCGGGTCGTGCCCTGGAGCATGAGCGGAACGTATTTTACGGTGACACGTTTGTTGCCGTTCGCTTTGTTGACGGTCGTGGAGTAGTCAACCAGCCAGTCCTCCGGCTTCACGGAGCCGGTGTACTTGAGCGTGTCTCTTAGGAGCGTGAACCCTTTGGGAAAGGGCTCGTCTCGAATGCGGGGCCCGAAACAAGGCGGACCCAACTCGTCTTCTTCTTCCAGCGCCAGGGATCGGTGAAGTCGGTCGATCCGGTGGCGGGCGTCATTTTCTCCGACTCCCTCTCGGCGGCCAAGGCATTCGCCGAGAGTCGGATGGTCAACAGGCGGCGGGGAGACTTGCCTTTCCTTGCGAGGAGGAGGAGGCGGACAGTCGTCCCATCGTTCCACTGCTCTCGGGCAGCCGTCTTGGTCGCGCTCTATGGTAATGTGAGTCCGACTGTGGCTGACAGCCAGATCCTTGTCTTTTCTCCCTCAGGCGCCGCCAGTCGGCGTCTGAGACGTCGCGCCTTGATCTCAGCATGGAGGCGGGTCGTCGTTTTGTCGCTGCAGCGCCTCCATGCGGCAGCTGGCCTCGTTCTGCGCGGCAGCCGCGTTGAGGAGCCGCTGGACTCGCTCCGTCATCAGGCGGCGCTCTTCGCCCTCGAAGTTGTCCAGCTCGTCTGCCACCGCCTGGGCAGCTCGAATGTTCTCCACAGGCATGGCGTACACAGGGCGATTTGCCCCAAATAGGTTGGCGATGGCCACGCCGCGCTGCTGGACCGCGCCAAGGCGGCTGGGCCCAGCTGGGGCTGGCGAGCCACCCACAGCGCGATCCATCTCACGCTGGTAGGCTTCTGACAAGCATCTCATGCTAGCCAGCTTCTTCGCGCCTTCGACGAGCTGAAGGCGGCGCGCCTCCAACGTCTCCGCATCACGTCTTCTGGAATGGGCGCAGTGAGGTCTTGCAGTGCCGCGCCAAGTGGGTGATGCGCTCCTCCGCCGGGAGGCTCGTCATGACCGTTGACGAGCACCTCGGTGACGGTGCTTCCGTCGCTCTCCGCAAGAGGGAGCGCTCGTCTATACCACCACGTTGGTGGGGAACGCGTCGAGCGACGCAGTGTCGGAGTCGACCAGCATCGGGTCGGTGGAGCCTACAGACTCCAAGTCCACAGCAGACTCGCCGGCGACGTGGAGTTGGTCGAGGAGGCCCGCGAGGAGGCTCTCGGGGCCGCCTGTGCCTGCGTTGGATGCAGGTTCGTCGGAGAGGCAAATCTCGCCGACAAGATCGGCGAGGCAGCTGGCTGCGCAGACGATCTCAGCGCCATGTAGCGCGTCAGTGCAAACTCCGTTTGGCGTGCCGGGCTGGCTGCGCTCGCCAGGGAGAAAAAGGGTTCCCGTCCAGAGAAGTTCTCCGGACGACGATGCACTAGGCCCCACGGTGGGCGCCAAATGTCGGGGGTTGGGTGCGACATATGCCAAAGGATGGTTATCATGGTGGGGGCGAGTAGAACATCGCCGGTGCCTGGAAACAGGATAAGGCGAAGGCATGCACGCCGGCGAATCTTACCCAGCTTCGGGGCTCTCCGGGGAGATAATACCCCTACTGCTGCTCTGCGGGGTCTCCGCATGATCACTATGGCAAAGTGTTTACACGGTTGCTCCTCGAGCTGTTTCCTAGAGGTAGGAGAAGGCAAGGCTAGCACTCTCCTTCCTATATGATCTGGTCTAGTGCTAATGGATTCCAACCCTTTGCATGGATGCCCTGGGGGGTTTATATAGGCCTACCCCTAGGGGTACAATGGTAACCCGCCTGGGAGCGGGCCCAGCCATCAGTCTCTATGGCCGCCGTCTTATCCGCCGACTGGTGGGCCCCGCCGACTGGCTCGGTACGGAGCCGACAGGCCGCGTCCGCCGCGGGCGGGTCTTGCCAGCTGTAGATTACTGTAGCCGTGCCTCTAATGACGTAGGCTCGGTCATGAGGTCGTGGCGACAGCCTCGTCGTCTGGCGGGTGATCACTCTGGCCACTACCTGTCGCGTCTGATTAATGGCGCGTGGGCCCGTGGGAGGGGTCGGCCGACTTCTGGTGGCCGACTCCCATCCGGGCCGACTGGTGGCGCTTTCGCCGTCTTTTGTACGCCCGCCGACTGGTGGGACCCATCATCCCTGGGTCGTACCGGCAGGCCGTCGTGGGCACAGGGCTCCGCCCTCTAGGGCTGACGTCAGGGCCGGCATGGCAATAGTGTCGCGCCGCGCGGAGATCTCCGTGGGTACGGCGTACTGTAGCCACGCCTGCCCTTGGAAAAGGGGTGGGAGTGGACCTTACTATGGCCACTCCCCCTCCGTCCCTCTTTATGAGGGCATGGGGGTTGTTGGCATCGCGGGCCGACTCCCCAAGGCCGGCTTCTCTGGAAGTCGCCAGTCAGGAGTCGGCTTTATCCTGAAGCCGTTCCTGGGACTCGGACGCGAGTGGGCAGTCGGCCGCCTCGCCGCCGACTCCTCAGAAGGCGGCTCTTCGTCCTGGGGTCTCGGGGGGCGCAGTCTGCCTCAATGTCTTGAAAGGTTCTGGGCCTGGGTTAGCCTACCCGTGGCCCATTACTCCGACACATGTTGTCTCTTCTCCTTCCACGTATACAGAATCCAGATGCAGACGCATCTCATGTATATTACATGTATGCATCTTTCTCACAGACCTAACTTCTTCCTCTCTATTTCTCTCTCTCTGTCTTGTTAGGTTTGATTCCTACTCTCTCGTCCACATACATACAATATTTCCCGCCCTATCTGCTCCATCTTCAAAAGCTCTCTCTGCACGTTTCATTCACACATTGGGATATGTCAAAATGTTGCTTCTATAATGGCTGATGTAGAGTTATGGTTGTTCTTGTTGCATCCTACAAAGTAATAACTATGAAATGCATTTAGATTCTCATTTGACTGGGATTATGTGAGTTTGAGCATGTTGTGAAGTACTCCCTCTGTCCGGAAATACTTGTCATCAAAATGGATAAAAGAGGATGTATCTAGATGTATTTTAGTTCTAGATACATCTCTTTTTATTCATTTTGATGACAAGTTTTTCCGGACGGAGGGAGTACTATAGACCTTGTATACATCTTGGGATTCGACAATGATTGTAACTATTGAATTGTATAGACCATTACATTCGAAGTCAATAGCCTAATATATTTATTTCACAATTTCAACAAATGATTAGTTCACTACAAACTAAGAAAACAAATGTGTACTCCCTCCGTTTTTATTTAAGTCCGCGTATTAGCATTGGTCAAAGTCAAGTTTTGTAAACTCTCAGAAAGCTTATAACAAAAAATATTAACATATACAATAATAAATAAATACCATTAGATTCATTATTGAATGTACTTTCACATCATACATATTTGTTATGGTTAATGTTTATATTTTTCTATAAACTTGGTCAAACTTTAGGAAGTTTGACTTCGGTCAAACCTAATATGCAGATTTTACTACTACTACTTGCTAGTTGCTTAGCCGAATCACTCAACACACCACACAGGGAGTCCAGTGTCACAAAATTTTGAGGTCGGCGGGAAAATCTCCCGCGACCCTGATTCGAGCAGTGGGAAGTTACCATCATAGCGTTCGGAACAGGCCTACAGATGACGCTTGGTAGGGGGCTGTTTTCGTAACTTCAGGTTCACCCTACCCAGCCAACCCCACCCCGGCACCCAGAGTAGTACACCTAAATACTCCCCATTTTCTATCCCCACCGCAAAATAGACTTCTCCACGGCACCGCAACCTTCGTGCTCCTCCCCTTTACAACGGCGCACTCGTCCACCGCAGCACATCTGCCTCATCGACGACCTCGTACGCCGCACTGGAGCCGGTCCACCGTAGTCGTCGTACACGGAGCCTCTTCCCCGGCATCGTCTTCCACGGTCTCAGATCTGCTTCCCGGAAGCCGACGCCAAGCGCAGAAGTACCACCGTCGTGGACAATGAACTGACTCCCGTTGCCGACCATGACTCACAGAGGCCGCCGCGACCATCGTTCTCCTCCTTGATTGGTAATGTGTCTATTGAATCACTTAGCAGTACATGTGTAGTTTCATACCTACCCTTCAAATTTCCTGGGTCCTATTGTTCCCGTAGAAGTAATTGGTTATAGCCTCAATTGTCCAACAGAATATCAGTTTGTAATTGTGCGTCGCTCCTGTATCGCGCTTTGCTTGGGTAGGTTTTTCATCTGCAACCAGTAGTGTGGCAAATGATGGAAAGGTTTTTAGAACTAGCAAAATGCCCATGCGTTGCACGCATCAAGATGCATTTGTATGAGTAGTTTATCTTGTTGGAGATGCTCTAACATGGCAGACGAGTGCTTTAATGTTGCCCACAAGATGCGCGAGTATTACTAGTAGTATATTTTTCTTGCCATGTTGAGATTTTAAAACCACGAGTGCGAACATGCAGAGGAGCACGGGATATTCGGGACATCTTCAAGGAGCATGGCAACTTAAAGAGGAGCTGCACCGAACCTGTAAAACGAGCTTTGGTAAGTAACACCCTTTCAATTACTTTTGTGTAGCCTCGTGTTCTTCGATGTGTATATGTTGTAGTTTCTGTTTCTCTTAAGCGTGGTGTTCTTCGATGTGTAATAAGAAGAGTCTTAATCGTCCTAATGCTTTTGTTTTTAGTTTGATGTAGGAAGTGGGTGTTCTCACCTTGTAGTCTGTTTTTATTTATTTTTTTCCTTTTGAATTCACTTCTCCGAGTTCTGTTTATCTGGCTTCTACTAAATGGATCTAGGTTGCTTTGAGTATTGATCTAAAAAAGAAGTAACTTCATGTTAGGATGCAGTTCCTGCGAGGAGGAAAGTATGGTCAACCTCGAGATCATGTTTCCAAAATGAGGTTGGATTACACACAAGGTGCTAGTTCCCTAATGATGCTGGATTAGACACAAGGTGCAAATTCCCAGATGATGCTGGATTACACACAAGCCAGGTGGAGTTGTCAGCTGTTCGTGTCCTCGTGGCATTAGTAAAGGTTGAAAGAAAGCGTGCAGCAGCCCTTGAGAATGTAGCCGAGTTCCTGAAGAAGCAAAAATAGCAATCAGATGCTCTCTTCACCCAAGCCAAAGAAGAGATGGAAGAAGCCAGAAATAAGCTAGCAGAGGCAGAGCAAGCTAGGCGTCTCCTGCTATCTAAAACTGTTGTCAATACAAAATTTCCTTCATGATAGCTAGGTTCAAATGTTTATCCAGTCAGCATGCCTGTTGTGATGTCCGTGCATCTACTGATGTGGCACAAAATGTTTTTTTCAGGTCATGTAATAACAGCAATTACTTTCCAAACAATAACAGAGGAAGCATTGGACATGGTATAGTTCACGCGCAAGCCCGACATTCCAATTCAACTTCCACATCAAACTCATGTTCACAGATATCTGCACATTCATACATAATGTCCACAACCATGTTTCACTTCAAAGCCAAAAAATGTGAGGAGAGTTATAAATAAAGAAAATCCTCTACTAGTTCCTGCTACCAGTGCGAGCACAACAAGTAAAGAACATGCGCAAATTAATTATATTTTAGTCATTTTTGTGTTCTAAAATGCCTGCCGGCTCGCGGAAGGACATGTTGCCGGCACACGCGCGGATTCAATGAAGGCAGGCGGGGCAGTCTTAAGCTGGTTGCACGCGGCGAGGAGGCGTGCTCAGCCGGGCCTGCAGCGAGTGCGGCCCTCTTGGCCGGCACGCCGGTTCAATGCCTGCGCTATGAGAGGTCGCGTCTGTGTCAGAGCAATCACTCCCTCCAGTCGTTTTTTGTTTGGGTATAACAAAATCTTGTTTTCCATTCACATTTTACAAGTAAAGTTCGTGGACAAACTTTGACCCAAAGTACGATGGGGACTAGTAAACCAGAATGGAGGTAGTAGTTTTTTTAATCGAAGAAGGGTTTCCCCTTCCGATTTTCATTAAAGAAAACCAGCATCTAAATCTAAACCATAGTATTTGCCCTAGAACTACCAGGTTCAACATCTCGCAACATAAACCCATACAACCTCCATCGAAAAAAAACAAACCATACAACCATACGCCAAGGAGGTACGTAGTACTATGAATTCCATTTTCGCTCCATACCAATCGTTCTAAAAACTACTTACTACTTATAACACGCCATTGAAAATAGGAACTCTTAACCCTGCTAAAAAACGATATTTTAAACGTGGCTACTTGATCTGTGGCAACTGGCGAGCCACCGTGCTCCAAGTCGTTCACCTGTGGTCCCGACCATCAACTCCTACGGATCAAATTATCACGCGAGCTGACTATTCCTACAAAGGTGCTCCACCACGTACCCGGTACCCGCGAATGCAGCAATCGTGCCCCTAGGGTTTTAGAGTTTATTTGTTAACGTCGCCTTTACGTAACACTCATGTGTGCGAGACAGCGAGAGGCTGACTGCGTGCGTGCGCCTCTTCTCTTCGTATATGTACTCCACCATTTGTCTGGTGTCCAAAAAATTATAATAACTACTAGAAATGTGCCAATGCGTTGCCACACGATCAAAGTAGATTAATACAGTGGTGGAGCTAGATGCAGATTACGCCTAGGGCTGTGCTATGTTGAGTGATAAACTTCTATGATTTTCTATGCTTTCCATGAAGAAATTACAAAGGAAGTTGTTTCTAGGCCTGGGGCTATGAGCCTAGCTTCCCAGGCCTGTCTCCGCCACCGGATTAATACATATTCACCGATTTGATTGAAAAAAAGTCTAGCTTTGAAATACGTATATCACTAAAAATATGTTATGTTTCACTCAAAATATATTCCTTTGGCGGTTTTGATGAGATAAGGGAGGAATGTTGTTGGTTTCAAGATTCGAGAAGTGGTATATGTCTAATTTCTACTCTTACTAGCAAGATGCCCGTGCGTTGCACGGAACATTAGGATCTTGTGGGAGAAAAGGATGAACGAGGGAAGGCCTTATCTGCAAATGTGGTGAAGAGTGCGGGTAAATTGCCATATTTTCCTTCCTATCCGTCAGATATAAATCAGATGACCTACATTGCAGGATGGCAGGCCCACCATCATCACCAACTCTATTTTTTTATCCCTACTCTTATAATAAGCATTGTCGGTGATGATCGTGTGCCTGCCATCCTGCAATATAGGCCGTCCGATCTATATCTGACGGATAGGAAGGAAACTATGGCAATTTTGCAAAAAGATACCCACAGCCCTCTCCACATTTGCAAATAAGGCCTTCCCTCGTTCATCCTTTTCCCCCACAAGATAAACTACTCATACAAATGCATCTTGATGTTCCGTGCAACGCATGAGCATCTTGCTAGTTGTTGCAAAAAGCCCATGTGTGTGTGAGAGAGAGGGCGAGTGGAGGAGGACGGAGTGCATGTGTGACAAAGACACAAGGAGTGTGTGTGCGATAGGTATCAGCTTAAAATGAGGCGATAGTGTGTGTGTGCACGATCGAGAGGGCGTGTCTCAAGAAGGGAAGAAAAATCTACATGATACAAGGAGCGGGAGAGAGACATGTATGCGATGGTGGAAGCACGAGTGTGCGGGTGTATAAACCTATCTAGAGGCTATCTAGTCGATAAATGTTTGTGAGAGAAATACGAGTCGGGGTGCGAAAGCGAGAGTTTTGTGTGTGTGAGAGAGAGAGACGGTAGTCGGGAAGGGGCGTGGAAGCAGGAGTTGTGTGTGTGTGTCTGTGTGAGAGAGAGAGGAGACGGTAGTCGGGGTTGTCTGATCGGTAAACAAATGAATAATGTCAGTCTGGGATGGAGACGAAAAGGAGACCGCAACAAATGTTGTGCCTACAGGAGAGATAGAGAGATTAATTTTAGTGGTATGAGTCATATGTAGAGACATATAGGGTGTGTGAGAGAATCCCATAGAGAGAAAGACAAAGTGAAAGACGAGTGGAGACTGTGTGTTTGGCGGTGAAAAAGAAAGCTTAGGTACGGAGTGATACCAGAGAATAGTAGAGACATGAGAGATAATGAAAACTGTGTAATGTATAATGATAGGGAGAGTGTGACACTTCTCAAGGGAGACCTCGGGAGACCATGTTTGCGAGGATAGGAGCAACATGAAGTGATCGTGCGGGTGAGCTGGAGAAAAGAGTGATAGCTACCTGAAGGAGCATGCATGCGAGAGAGATGGGCGTGAAAGGAGTGAACAAAAAAGGGATTCAAATATTTGAATTCGAGATGATGATACATGTAATCCATACTTGTACCAAAATTGATCTATCAGACATGCATACTCATATGAATTCACGCACATCTATGTTATTTAATATGTAGATATTACTGATCCATACATTTTAATAGAACATAATTAGGTTAAATTTTTCGAATTCAACCTTAAGATTTCGAGATCGTTGTATTTGTAAATCATATTATACATATAAAGGAGCAGAATTCTTTGTTGTGCTTTTGAAAGTATATATAAAAAAAGATGTATATAGAATGTAATTCCAATTGAAAATGGACCCCCCCCCCCCGAAAAAATAGAATACAAACTGGATTCGAATTGAGTTGGCACGGTAAACGTGCACTCTGCAAAATTTGAACGAAGTGGGGAAAGTCGCAGTAACTGCCCGAAACCAAAATCTGCGAGATGGAAATCACTACTGCCTATCCCTGCCACGCAAAGCCTATATGCTGGATTTCTATAGGTTTTGATAGGGGTAGGTTTGTAATTTCACCCAAACGTGACGTAACTGCCTCTCACCCGGATTCATACACGGTGGGCGCCAAAACACGGTGTGTCCTCGGCCGAAATCGACTCCCTCCCCGATTCATATTCATACACGGTGGGCGCTAAAAACAAACTCTCGTCGGCAAATATTCGGTGTATGCGAGATTACCGTCCTATCCCCAACCGACTAGGGTTGCTGTGATGTAGTAGAAATTAGAAACGGGGGCTAAGTTTGTAAATTTCCTCGCATTTGAGACAAGCGCACCCTGAATACATGGTTCCGCCCTTCCTCTCTACCTCCTTGTTCCCCATTCGTACTCCGTGGGCGCCAAAACACCCTCTCCACCCCACCCTCCTCCGTCTGCCGCCGCCGTCCGCCACCCCATCCACCGCCGTCCTCCTCCACCATGCCAGAGCTGATACCCCGACGCCGCTGTCCATTACAAGAGATCGACCTCTCACATCCACGGCTTCGGACCGGGATCCTTGCATCCCGTCCTCTCGCTTCATCCCCGCCGTCGTCCACCTTGCCGGTGCCGCTCCTATGACTGTCTCGTCCACCGCGCCCCGCCGCCACCGTCTACCCTCCTAGATCTACTTCCACGCCGTCGACAGCCATCGCTACTGCAGCACCGTCAAATTCTCAGTAGATGCGTACACAGCGCCGCACCAGAGGCGGTACTCTTTCGTATCTGCTCAACTTATTTATCGCAGCAAGAAAATAGATCGCCACTGCTTTACTCCGATTTCTTGTCTTGGTTGCGAAGTTGCCTTTGTCCGGTTTGCACCTTCAGATCCGCCATGGCACGCTCAACACCATACTCGCAATGCTCATGGTTTTCCCCTTTTATATTCCACACTAGTTAAATCACAGTAGACTAAATTTCAAAATTGGGTCAGTCGATTTTTCAGAGCTCGTCGGAGTTCGCCGGTGCGATCGAAGGGGATCGGGTGGGGACGGTGGTTGTGGGGGGCGGTGGTGGGGCCTCGTCGAACGAAGAAAACTCGACGCGGGTGGGGGCGGGGGTGGGGGTGGGGGTGGCGGAGGAACACAGGCGGTGGGGCCGGTGGTTCGGCCGGCGGCCCGTGCGGTGTTCTGTATGGGAAGCACAGTATGTTCCTTGTCAGGAAGGGGAGCAGGGACATCTGCAGTCTAACAGCTGATAGAGCTGGCCTGTACGTGATCGATAGGCTTTCAATTACTAGCGGCAATACAACACCGTAATTTCCAGCCAGTTCCACTTTCCCGATTTATATATCTTGGTTATGGTGTACCCCTGTTATGTACACTATGATCTGCCTAGTTGTTGTGTGCTCTTGTTATCATGGTTTGGCAATAAACTCTCTATACAGTATATTATGAACCTATCATCTGCCAGCTATCCTTACTTCTGGAGCCTATTTTTGTGTGTACTTGTGCCAAATTATATAAATGCACGCACCATATTACAGCACACATGAGCTGTCTCACCAGAATCCAGTGATAGCACACAAGTGTTTACAAGGGCGCCCCTATATTAGAATATCATCTGCATTACAAAGATAATCTCACAACTATTTATGTTTTCATGGTTCTCAGATATCATACGCAATTACAGTGAATATCAGAATCCGTGCATCAGAAGAATATTATGGAACACTGCAATGACTTATGAAATTGGCACCAAGGCATTGAGTGCCATTCTGGAAGCAATGAAACTCATATGCTCCCCACCTGTTGATTCTTGTTTAGAATATCATCCTAATGACTATTCTAACCTCGAGGAGTCAAAGGCAGATGGCATGTCCTGTTCACCCATCAAGGTGCCTGTTCTAATTTGGCAAGGTTTTATTGATTGCGCGTATCTTGCATATGTTGTCTTGCATTTCTTCTACTTTGTTGCACCGCCATCTGCTTAGTTTACTCATCATATATGTCGAGATGCCATGCCCATCCATTATCAATACATATTCCATCTGTCATCATACCATGTTTTTCCACTCAAATGCTGTTCTGGTGCATCAGACATCAAAAAGGAAGAGGGTGATTGCCGAACCTGAAGGAGCACCAGCAAAGTCCTTGAAAAACATGGTGGTGCCGGAGAAATCAGACAGCACCCCACTTATATTGGATGTACAGCCAGTGACACAAAACGTAGGACCGACTCCAGCAGATTGTACCCATACTTCACTGGCCACACCACTAGCCCCACCACACAGGACCTGCACTCCAGCAAAAGGTATACCGATTTCATTTGCCATAGCACCAGCTGTACCACAAAAAAATCCCACTCCAGCAAAAAGTATAGCAAGTCCACCGGCCGAAGACCTATCCCAACTGCAGAGACGGCCAATTCCTGCAGATTGGAACCCCATTCCATTTATTCCCAGTTTAAAAGACAATGCTTTCAATGTTGTTAGGGACTACGTGCATATATTCCCATCATGGGAAGATTATTGTGGAGACAAACACCATTTTCACATCTTCCTGTCCAACTTACGTGTAAGTGCTATTATTCATGGTTATTATTTTCCTGTTTTCTGCTGATTGAACACATCAATGATTTACATTACATTGTTGTAACTAGGCGAGGGTCAATCTAGATAGTCATGACGAGCAAAGCTTGCTTGTGCTTTTCAAGGAAGCATTGCAGCAGTATCGGTGTTACCTGAGGAAATCACACTTTGATGGAAAGTCTATAAACAAATTTCCGGTGAAGTCTCCTGTGCTAAATTTAGAAGACATTGAATGGACAAACCTTGTTATGCACTGGTCTCGTTCCCAGGATGAGGTACTGTCTATGAAATCACATGACAATTTGAACTTCTACTTTTCCGCATGTGCCTTACGGATCTTTTTTGCAGGAAATCTGCTCGAAGAAGAACTCCGGTTTGACAAGAATGACAGGATATCGCAAATATGCTGCACGCTACTTTGCTCTTGTTATTACCTGTTGTCCTGTATCACTGTACTTGCATACATACCTGGTTCATTATGTGACAACAGTATGCATGATAGCTTGCTTATCAATTGTTCGCTCCAAATTATCGGATCTGTATGAATGGTTACATTAGTGTAGAATATATCCAATGCCAATGTTTTTTTAGCTCTGCATTGCTCTTATAAGTACATGCCGTCCTTTATCAGTGTACTTATAATGACAGGTAGTTGTTCATGTACCATCACTCTGCAGCTTATTTTCCTTTGCCCTCCATTTTCTACACATCAGATCTATATTTACTCTTACCATAAGGTTGGTACTGAAGAAGTTTAGCTGTGCATTGCTCTTGGCTATACCTTTTGCCTGTATCGCTGCACTTACATTTATAGCTACTTGGTTATGTAGCATCACTCTTCATCTTATCTTAAATATTCTCCATTTTTTCATATATTATCACATCTATATTTACTCTTAACAAAATGTAGAATAAAGGCAATGCTTTTGAAGAAGATTCTGTGGTAAACTTCTTGAATTGCCCCCCCCCCATCAGCATGGACAAGGCCTTTATAGAGCCTGTTTTCACCAATAATGTAAGTTTGTCCATCTCAAGCCTTCCAACTTTGTTGTATATATTTGGTTAGGCATGAATGCAACAGCTGTTTATTTTTGGTGTTTGCATCAAATTGCTTGTTTAAAGTTTATTATATGTAGTTCATAAACAAAAGTTCGCCCTTTCTCAATTTAAGTTTTCAGTTGTACAACCAAGTTCCTTCTTCATACCATGTAAATTAAACTATACAGAGCAAGTGATCTTCTTTTGCACTGCATGTATGCTTCTGTTCTTCATCTGTAATCCAGTGGTGTGGTGAACCTACCCACTACAGCACTATGTCATATTCTTCAATGTCTTAACTATGAACAATGTCATATCATTCTATTATTATTTAAACAGTCTATTTGTTTGCTAATCTGAAATGGTATAAATTGACAGCACACTAACCATTGATACTTATGAGTTCTTGATCTGCAATCCAGTGGTGTCGTGAAGCTGCCAACTCCTTCACAATGTCATTTCCTGCCATGTCTTGACCTGAACAATACCATATTGTGTTAATGCAAATTTAAACTGTGTCACTTTATTCGTCAGTAAGAAATGTGATGAATTGTCAGCATTGATACTTTTATGTGCAAAACCTGTCATCTGTCTACTTGTTTATCTTTCAGAGTGAGGAAGATACAAGTGTTGAACAAGCGCAGTCTCATCATCTTGCTCAGCTGCTTGCCCTGCAGCTCCCCAGCAGGGCTAACCTTTCTTGAACTCTATTGAACTGCTGTCGGTTTTGTATATTATTTTGTCGGCATGTTTATTTGCACCGGTGGCGATCTTTGATGCCCAGTGTATGTAATCTGCTGTCTGCTTGTGCTTTATTATCATAGTGGTGAACTTTGATGCTCAGTGGATGTAATATGCCGTAATTTCTTTATTGTATAGTCTAGGTTTTTTCTTATTCATGATGCTGCAGTTATTTTACTATATATATATCCTGTCTTCGCAGTAAACCGGCCAAACCGTAAAATTGCGGTACGTAATCGGGTCGCCATGCAATCACGATGTAGGTTGAGCCTGAAACGTGCCGATCAGCTCACGGGCCGGCAGCAGCCCAAAATGAACACCGACCCATGATTGTGCGAATCAAATCACGGGCTTTTAACAGGCCGAAAAATTGTCTCGGTCCTTGTTTGGCCCAACCAGATATCGGTTGCGAGCAGGCCGGATGCAAACCGGGCCGTAGTTAGGCCCAACTATATGACGGGCTTTTAACAGGCTGAAATTAATATAGGGCCAAAATGTTAAACGGGCCCTTAATAGGCCAAAACTAATATCAGGCCGAATTACTAAGTGGGCCTTTAGCAAGTGGGCCCAAAAGCATAGTGTCCAGTTGACGGGCCGAATCTGATATGGGTCATATTTGAGCCCAAAACGTCTTAAAGGGGCGGACCTGATCTGGGCCGTAATTTGGCCCAGAACATGGTAGGCCTTTAACGGGCTGGATCTCATATGGGCCACTATTAGGCCCGAAGTGTGGTAGGCCATTAATGGACCGGATCAAATATGGGCCGGCATTTGGCCCAAAACATGGCAGGCAGTTAATGGGCCGGCCTACTAGGGTACTCAAAATCTTGTGGGCCTACAGCTGGGCCGGCCCATTAATGTCGGCGAAATCTCGTGGGCCTTTAGCTGGGCCGGCCCATTATGATCCGCAAGAATCTTGTGGGCCTTTACTTGGGCCGGCCCATTACGGCACACAAAAATCTTATGGGCCTTTACCTGGGCCGGCCCATTATGGTCCGCAAAATCTCGTGGGCCTTTAGCTGGGCCGGCCCATTATGGTCCGCAAAATCTTGTGGGCCTTCAGTTGGGCCAGCCCATTTAAACTTGATGGGCCGTTCCACGTGTCAACATATCATAGGCGCGTCTCTCCCATTGGATGAGTTGACACGTGTCTCCTCCAGCCAATGATGATTTTACACGTGGAAAATCCCCATTGGTCGTGGCTGTTAACGGGTTATCGGATCCAAAACCCGACCCGATAGCTTAACGGCGTTCCGTTACGGTGGATGCCACGTGTCGGTCACCCTTGACGAAAGCACTTCTGTGACGCGTGATTTATTGTCATGGAAGTGGACACTTCCGTGATGATAAATTTGGTAATCTCATGGAAAACTTCTACGACAGCACAGGTATGACTATCTTGATTCTGTCATAAATTTTTCATGGATGTACATGCATGACAAAAAAAGCAACCTACTGTGACAAACACGTATCATCACGGAAGTGTAATTTTTTGTAGTGTCATAGGGTTTGCTGTCAGTAAGTTTGGAAAGATGTCTGATCATAGTGATAGTCAGAACAGGTCTGAGGAACATGTGCAGCTATATGAGGGTTCAGATCCCTCAAGCACTTCTAATGATGGTAGCAGGAGCACTCCAAGTAACTTGCCAAAGGCAGCCACCAGAACAAGGAAGAAGAGAACCTCAGATTTAGAGGATGAGGACTATGTGGCTACTGAGGAGGAAGTAAGCTCTAAAAAGAAGGTGCTGAAAAAGGAGTATGGCACAGCTGCTGCAATTAAGCCAGGGATGAATAAGAAGGCTCCAGCAAGAATGATTCCTATGTCTAAGGCCAGAGCCTCCACTCAAGAGACAATGGAGTTCACTCTTGAACCCAAAGAAGGTGGAGAAGGCAAGAAGAGGAAGGAGAGGGTCAAGAAGACCATTGCCAGAGTCATTGGAAAGCCCTCCATGATGAGAGATCCCTCTGAAGATGATAAATAAGAAGAGGATGCTCCAGCACCCAAAGCTCAGAAGCTTATGGGAGATGATATAAAGTCAGGGGCTGCAACATCAAAGCCCAAAGCTGCTCCAAAAGCTCAAGCTTAGAAGCCCACTAAGCCCAAGAGGAACACCAGAAGTATTCCTGCTGAAGAGAAGAATAAGGCCCCAGTGCCTGAAGCTGAAGAAGAGGATGATGAATCCCATGTGTTGAGGAAGTTGAAACCCAAGATCCCAGACCACAATGATACTCATCCAGTGGCTGAAGACATGCACATCAGAAAAGATGCTGGACTAAGATTGTGGAGACAGTCTGATCCCTATGCTGTGAGGAGAAGGACTGCAGTTGACTACATGTTCCACACAAAAGAACAACAAGACTTCTATGAAACTATTTTTCTTGATAAGAAGCCCATTGTTTGTGACATGAAATGGGTTGATTGGGAATTCATCAAGGAGAATGAGGATCACTTCCCAGGAGTATATGACAGTTTCAAAGCATGTGGAGTCGATGAGTTTGTTGAACATAAGCTCACAAAATGGAATGATGAGCTGATCATGCAGTTTTACTCCAATGCTCACTTTTACCCAGATGGGAAGATCATTTGGATGTCAGAAGGTACTAGGTACCAGTCCACTGTTGAAGAATGGGCCAAGCTGATAAATGCCCCAGAGGAACATGAGGCTGACTTGGATGTGTATGCCAAGAAGAAGAAAGACCACAACTCTATGACAAACATGTACAAGGAGATCCCAGATAAAGCTTTGGAGACTCACAAGCTTGGATCAGTACATTACATGTTGTCTGGTCTGTCTACCATCAACTGGATCCTTAGGCACACATTTCTACCCAAGTCAGGAGATCACAAGATGATCAGAGGGCATTCTATCAACCTGCTACAACTTTTTGATGTCCCTCAGAAGTTCAAGGTCATGAGTCTGATTGTAGAGACAATCAAGAGGACTACCGCTGACTAGAAGAGAAGTTGTGGGTATGCTCCACACATCCAGGAGCTCATCAACTCCAAGATGGGCACAGGAACATATCTATTGGATAAGGAGCATCTACCCTTATATCCTGATTTTTAAGACAACACCGTAGTGATGAATGAGGAGGAACCATCATCAGCTCAAGCATAGGAGAAGAGAGCCAAAGCAAAGGCTGAGAAAGCTGCCAAGATGCCAAGTGTTGAAGAGGCATCTCAAGTTTTCCTGAAGAGCAAGCAAGATCAACTTGCATATCTGATCCAGTCTACACTAGGGATTGAGAAGGGCTTGGCCACCCTAACTCAAAACCAGGAGAGCTTGGAGAGGATCGTAGAAACCAAATTTTACGATCTTGATTTGAAGGTAACTGAGATTCAAACAATAGTTGAGAAACTCTAGGAGGAAGCAGAAGAGAAGAGAGGGAAGGTAACTAGTGATGCATTTTAGCGAGTGCCTGGAGGACAGAGGTCTGCTGCAGTGCATGTACCTGATACAAGAGTAACAACATCAGCACCAGCAGCCACAACCTCAGTACCACCTCCAGCAGCCACTCCACCAGCTCCAACTACGTCAACAGACACCTTCGTCCTTGGAGTTCTCTCTACACCACCTCCTGAAGACCAAGCCTGAGAGACGCATAGCACTATGCATATTTGAACTTTTTGGTAACTTGTTGCCAAAGGGGGAGAAATATGTATAGATCATAGGCTTCGAGAGAGTGTTTTGCTTCTTTGCCTTTTGGTTGAACTTTTTATTGTATGCCTATGTGAGATACTTTATGTCCTTGTGTGAGATACTTGTGTGATCATGTGATTGATCATATGCTACTTTAATGCTTGCTTGGATGATACTATCTTTTATATCTCTATATGATCATTCACTTTTCTTGGTGATGAGTGAATGCTTTTAAGTTATATCATTTTGAGCGCTCCACCAAGATGTATGTGACATGTAAGAGTAACCCATGATCCTAATCGATTGTGCATTTGCATTCAAAAGCAAACTTTAAATAATGCACAAATTTAGGGGGAGCTCTTGCTTATCACATACTCCTCAAAGCAATGATGTATTTTAATCTTATAATCATTTGTCGAAGCTTTGATCTATATGTTGTCATCGATTACCAAAAAGGGGGAGATTGAAAGTGCAACTATCCTTGGGTGGTTTTGGTAATTCCTAACAACATATAGCTCATGGAGCTAATACTATTTCGAGATAAATATTTTAGGAAAGCTCAATGATTGGCATGGCATGGATTAGAAATGTGGAACCCTCAAAATGCTAACGACAAAAGATTGGCTCAAGCTCAAGCTCAAGACTCTACATTGTACTTTTAGTGATCGAAGATCACATTGAGTCATAGGAAAAGCCAATACTATTAAAAGGGGATGAGGTGTTGCTTGCTACCTCTTTTAGCACTGCGTTGGTTTTCCCCGAAGAGGAAGGGATGATGCAGTAAAGTAGCGTAAGTATTTCCCTCAGTTTTTGAGAACTAAGGTATCAATCCAGTAGGAGGCTACGCACGAGTCCCTCGCACCTGCACAAAACAAATAAATCCTCGCAACCAACACAAATAGGGGTTGTCAATCCCTAAAGGGCCACTTACGAGAGTGAGATCTGATAGATATGGTAAGATAATATTTTTGGTATTTTTATGATAAAGATGCAAAGTAAAATAAAGGCAAAGTAAATGGCAAAGTAAATAACTAAGTAGTAGGAGATTAATATGATGAAGATAGACCCAGGGGCCATATGTTTCACTAGTGGCTTCTCTCGAGAGCATAAGTATTCTACGGTGGGTGAACACATTACTGTTGAGCAATTGACAGAATTGAGCATAGTTATGAGAATATCTAGGTATGATCATGTATATAGGCATCACGTCCGAGACAAGTAGACCGACTCCTGCCTGCATCTACTACTATTACTCCACTCATCGACCGCTATCCAGCTTGCATCTAGAGTATTAAGTTAAAAACAGAGTAACGCCTTAAGCAAGATGACATGATGTAGAGGGATAGACTCATGCAATATGAAGAAAACCCCATCTTGTTATCCTCGATGGCAACAATACAATACGTGCCTTGCTGCCCTTACTGTCACCCGAAAAGGACACCGCAAGATTGAACCCAAAGCTAAGCACTTCTCCCATTGCAAGAAAGATCAATCTAGTAGGCCAAACCAAACTGATAATTCGAAGAGACTTGCAAAGATAACCAATCATACATAAAAGAATTCAGAGAAGATTCAAATATTATTCATAGATAGACTTGATCATAAACTCACAATTCATCAGAGGGGCTATGGTGTTGATGAAGAAGCCCTCCGTGATCAATGCCCCCTCCGGCAGAGCTCCGGAACAGGCCCCAAGATGGGATCTTGTGGATACAGAAAGTTACAGCGGTGGAATTAGGGTTTTGGCAACGTTTCTGATCGTTTGGGGGTACGTGAGTATATATAGGAGGAAGAAGTACGTCGGTGGAGGGCGTGCCTAGGGGGGGGGGGGTAGGCACGACCCCCTACCTCGTGGCCTCCTATTACGTGTCTTGACGTAGGGTCCAAGTCTCCTGAGTTGTATTCGATGAGAAAATCACGTTCCCGAAGGTTTCGTTCCATTTGGACTCCGTTTGATATTCTTCTTCGAAACCCTAAAACAGGCAAAAAACAGCAATTCTGGGCTGGGCCTCCGGTTAATAGGTTAGTCCCAAAAATAATATAAAAGTGGATAATAAAGCCCAATAATGTCCAAAACAGTAGATAATATAGCATGGAGCAATCAAAAGTTATAGATACGTTGGAGACGTATCAAGCATCCCCAAGCTTAATTCCTGCTCGTGCTCGAGTAGGTAAATGATAAAAACAGAATTTTTGATGCGGAGTGCTACTTGGCATAATTTTAATGTAATTCTTCTTAATTGTGGTATGAATATTCAGATCCGAAAGATTCAAGACAAAAGTTCATATTGACATAAAAATGATAATACTTCAAGCATACTAACAAAGCAATTATGTCTTCTCAAAATAACATGGCTAAAGAAAGTTATCCCAACGAAATCATATAGTCTGGCTATGCTCTATCTTCACCACACAAAATATTTAAATCATGCACAACCCCGATGACAAGCCAAGCAATTGTTTCATACTTTTGACATTCTCAAAACTTTTTCAATCTTCACGCAATACATGAGCGTGAGCCATGGATATAGCACTATAGGTGGAATAGAGTGGTGGTTGTGGAGAAGACAAAAAGGAGAAGATAGTCTCACATCAACTAGGCGTATCAACGGGCTATGGAGATGCCCATCGATAGATATCAATGTGAGTGAGTAGGGATTGCCATGCAACGGATGCACTAGAGCTATAAGTATATGAAAGCTCAAAAAGAAACTAAGTGGGTGTGCATCCAACTTGCTTGCTCATGAAGACCTATGGCAATTTGAGGAAGCCCATCATTGGAATATACAAGCCAAGTTCTATAATGAAAAATTCCCACTAGTATATGAAAGTGATAACATGAGAGACTCTCTTCTATGAAAATCATGGTGCTACTTTGAAGCACAAGTGTGGTAAAAGGATAGTAACATTGTCCATTCTCTCTTTTTCTCTCATTTTTTTATTTTTTTATTTGGGCCTTTTCTCTTTTTTTATGGCCTCTTTTCTTTCTCTTTTTTTATTTGGGCTTCTTTGGCCTCTTTTATTTATTTTTCGTCCGGAGTCTCACCCCGACTTGTGGGGGAATCATAGTCTCCATCATCCTTTCCTCACTGGCACAATGCTCTAATAATGATGATCATCACACTTTTATTTTTCTTACAACTCAACAATTACGACTCGATACTTAGAACAAAATATGACTCTATTAGAATGCCTCCGGCAGTGTACCGGGATATGCAACGATGCATGAGTTACAAGTATGAAAGAATTATGAACGGTGGCTTTGCCACAAATACTATGTCAATTACATGATCATGCTAAGCAATATGACAATGATGGAGTGTGTCATAAACGGAACGGTGGAAAGTTGCATGTCAATATATCTCGGAATGGTTATGCAAATGCCATAATTGGTAGGTATGGTGGCTGTTTTGAGGAAGGTATATGGTAGGTGTATGATACCGGCGAAAGGTGCGCGGTATTAGAGAGGCTAGCAAAGGTGGAAGGGTGAGAGTGCGTATAATCCATGGACTCAACATTAGTCATAAAGAACTCATATACTTATTGCAAAAATCTACAAGTTATCAAAGCAAAGTATTACGCGCATGCTCCTAGGGGGATAGATTGGTAGGAAAAGACCATCGCTCGTCCCCGACTGCCACTCATAAGGAAGACAATCAATAAATAAATCATGCTCCGACTTCATCACATAACGGTTCACCATACGTGCATGCTACGGGAATCACAAGCTTCAACACAAGTATTTCTCAAATTCACAACTACTCAACTAGAATGACTTTAATATCACCATCTCCATATCTCAAAACAACTATCAAGTATCAAACTTCTCATAGTATTCAACACACTCATAAGAGAGTTTTATTATTAATCTTTCATACCAAGCATATTAGGATTTTAAGCAAATTACCATGCTATTAAGACTCTCAAAATAATTTAAGTGAAGCATGAGAGATCAATAGTTTCTATAAAACAAATCCACCACCGTGCTCTAAAAGATATAAGTGAAGCACTAGAGCAAAATTATATAACTCAAAAGATATAAGCGAAGCACATAGAGTATTCTAACAAATTCCATATCAAGCATGGCTCTCTCAAAAGGTGTGTACAGCAAGGATGATTGTGGTAAACTAACAAGCAAAGACTCAAATCATACAAGACGCTCCAAGAAAAACACATATCATGTGGTAAATAAAAATATAGCTCCAAGTAAAGTTACCGATAGAAGTAGACGAAAGAGGGGATGCCTTCCGGGGCATCCCCAAGCTTTGGCTTTTAGGTGTCCTTAGATTATCTTGGGGGTGCCATGGGCATCCCCAATCTTAGCCACAAATACTATGTCCATGAAAGAATTATGAACGGTGGCTTTGCCACAAATACTATGTCGACTACATGAGCATGCTAAGCAATATGACAATGATGGAGTGTGTCATAAACGGAACGGTGGAAAGTTGCATGGCAATATATCTCGGAATGGCTATGGAAATGCCATAATAGGTAGGTATGGTGGCTGTTTTGAGGAAGGTATATGGTAGGTGTATGATACCGGCGAAAGGTGCGCGGTATTAGAGAGGCTAGCAAAGGTGGAAGGGTGAGAGTGCGTATAATCCATGGACTCAACATTAGTCATAAAGAACTCATATACTTATTGCAAAAATCTACAAGTTATCAAAGCAAAGTATTATGCGCATGCTCCTAGGGGGATAGATTGGTAGGAAAAGACAATCGCTCGTCCCCGACTGCCACTCATAAGGAAGACAATCAATAAATAAATCATGCTCCGACTTCATCACATAATGGTTCACCATACGTGCATGCTACGGGAATCACAAGCTTCAACACAAGTATTTCTCAAATTCACAATTACTCAACTAGCATGACTTTAATATCACCATCTCCATATCTCAAAACAATTATCAAGTATCAAACTTCTCATAGTTTTCAACACACTCATAAGAGAGTTTTATTATTAATCTTGCATACCAAGCATATTAGGATTTTAAGAAAATTACCATGCTATTAAGAATCTCAAAATAATTTAAGTGAAGCATGAGAGATCAACATTTTCTGTAAAACAAATCCACCACCATGCTCTAAAAGATATAAGTGAAGCACTAGAGCAAAATTATATAACTCAAAAGATATAAGCGAAGCACATAGAGTATTCTAACAAATTCCATATCAAGTATGGCTCTCTGAAAAGGTGTGTACAGCAAGGATGATTGTGGTAAACTAACAAGCAAAGACTCAAATCATACAAGACACTCCAAGCAAAACACATATCATGTGGTAAATAAAAATATAGCTCCATGTAAAGTTACCGATAGAAGTAGACGAAAGAGGGGATTCCTTCCGGGGCATCCCCAAGCTTTGGCTTTTAGGTGTCCTTAGATTATATTGGGGGTGCCATGGGCATCCCCAAGCTTAGTCTCTTGCCACTCCTTGTTCCATAATCCATCAAATCTTTACCCAAAACTTGAAAACTTCACAACACAAAACTTAAAGTAGAAAATCTCGTGAGCTCCTTTAGCAAAAGAAAACAAAAGACCACTTCAAGGTACTGTAATGAACTCATTCTTTATTTATATGGGTGTTATACCTACTGTATTCCAACTTCTCTATGGTTTATAAACTATTTTACTAGCCATAGATTCATCAAAATAAGCAAACAACACACGATAAACAGAATCTGTCAAAAACAGAACAGTCTGTAGTAATCTGTAGCTAGCGCAACATCTGGAACCCATAAAATTCTAAAATAAATTTCCGGACGTGAGGAATTTATCTATTAATCATCTTCAAAAATAATTAACTAAATATCACTTTCCAAATAAAAATTACAGCAGTTCTCATGAGCGCTAGAGTTTCTGTTTTTTACAGCAAGTTCAACAAGACTTTCCCCAAGTCTTCCCAACGGTTCTACTTGGCACAAACACTAATTAAACACAAAAAAACAGAGTCTAGATAATTTCTTCATTACTAAAGAGGAGCAAAAAGAAATAAATAAAAATAAAATTGGGTTGCCTCCCAACAAGCGCTATCGTTTAACGCCCCTAGCTAGGCATAACAAGCAAGAATAGATCTAGGTATTGCCATCTTTGGTAGGCAATCCATAAGTGGCTCTCATAATAGATTCATAAGGTAATTTAATTTTCTTTCAAGGAAAGTGTTCCATGCCTTTCCTTAATGGAAATTCAAATCTAATATTTCCTTCCTTCATATCAATAATTGCACCAATCGTTCTAAGGAAAGGTCTACCAAGAATAATAGGACATGAAGGATTGCAATCTATGTCAAGAACAATAAAATCTACAGGCACATAATTCCTATTTGCAACAATAATAACATCATTAATTCTTCCCATATGTTTCTTAATAGTGGAATCCACAAGGTGCAAGTTTGGAGAGCAATCATCAAATCTTTACCCAAAATTTGAAAACTTCACAACACAAAACTTAAAGTAGAAAATCTCGTGAGCTCCGTTAGCGAAAGAAAACAAAATACCACTTCAATGTACTGTAATGAATTCATTCTTTATTTATATGGGTGTTATACCTACTTTATTCCAACTTCTCTATGGTTTATAAACTATTTTAATAGCCATAGATTCATCAAAATAAGCAAACAACACACGAAAAACAGAATCTGTCAAAAACAGAACAGTCTGTAGTAATCTGTAGCTAGCGCAAGATCTGGAACCCCAAAAATTCTAAAATAAATTTCTGGACGTGATAAATTTATCTATTAATCATCTTCAAAAATAATTAACTAAATATCACTTTCCGAATAAAAATGACAGCAGTTCTTGTGAGCGCTAAAGTTTCTGTTTTTTACAGCAAGTTCAACAAGACTTTCCCCAAGTCTTCCCAATGGTTCTACTTGGCACAAGCACTAATTAAATACAAAAAACACAACCAAAACAGAGGCTACATAATTTATTTATTACTAAACAGGATAAAAAATCAATAAATAAAAATAAAATTGGTTTGCCTCGCAACAAGCGCTATCGTTTAACGCCCCTAGCAAGGCATAACAAGCAAGAATAGATCTAGGTATTGCCATCTTTGGTAGGCAATCCATAAGTGGCTCTCATAATAGATTCATAAGGTAATTTAATTTTCTTTCTAGGAAAGTGTTCCATGCCTTTACTTAATGGAAATTGAAATCTAATATTTCCTTCCTCCATATCAATAATTGCACCAACCGTTCTAAGGAAAGGTCTACCAAGAATAATAGGACATGAAGGATTGCAATCTATGTCAAGAACAATAAAATCTACAGGAACGTAATTCCTATTTGCAACAATAAGAACATCAATAATTCTTCCCATAGGTTTCTTAATAGTGGAATCCACAAGGTGCAAGTTTGGAGAGCAATCATCAAAATCACGGAAACCTAACAAATCACACAAAGTCTTTGGAATCGTGGAAACACTAGCACCCAAATCACATAAAGCATAGCATTCATGATCTTTAATTTTAATTTTAATAGTTGGTTCCCACTCATCATAAAGTTTTCTAGGGATAGAAACTTCCAATTCAAGTTTTTCTTCATAAGATTGCATCAAGGCATCAACGATATGTTTAGTAAATGCTTTGTTTTGACTATAAGCGTGAGGAGAATTTAGCACAGATTGCAACAAGGAAATACAATAAATGAAAGAGCAATTTTCATAGTTAAATTCCTTGAAATCCATAATAGTGGGTTTAGCAACATCTAGGGTTTTAATTTCTTCAAGCCCACTTTTATCAAATTTAGCATCAAGATCAAAAGATTCAGAATTCTTGGAACGCCTTCTAGGTAAAGGTGGACCATATTCAGTCCCATCATTATGAAGATTCATATTGCAAAACAAATATTTAATAGGGGACACATCGATAACTTTTAGATCTTCATCATTATTTTCATAGCGACTCGGTTTAGTGGCCATCTTATTAACTAGGGTAGCCTGCTTATCTGAAATTTCAGCGGTTAATTTCTCAAGATGAGCAAGTTGGGATCTTAAACCATTGAATTCTTTAGACATATCATCATGCTCTTTATTCATAAAACTCATAAAACTTTTCTGTTCTTTAAGCTTGTTTCTGAAGAATGTATTATGTTCAAATTGAAAAACCATGAAACTCCTAATATTACTTCCGATTTCTTCTAACCTTTTAAGATGAAGGTCACCAAATTTAGGTAGAGCCATCGTGACAAGCAAGCAAACTAACACACAAGCAAACAAAAAGCAAGTGGACAAAAAGAGGCAAATAGAGAAAGAGAGGGAGGATAGAGAGAGAGGGCGAATAAAACGGCAAGGGTGAAGTGGGGGGGAGAGGAAAATGAGAGGCAAATGGTAAATAATGTAATGCGGGAGATAAGGGTATGTGATGGGTACTTGGTATGTTGACTTTTGCGTAGACCTCCCCGGCAACGGCGCCATAAATCCTTCTTGCTACCTCTTTTAGCACTGCGTTGGTTTTTCCCGAAGAGGAAGGGATGATGCAGCAAAGTAGCGTAAATATTTCCCTCAGTTTTTGAGAACCAAGGTATCAATCCAGTAGGAGGCTACGTGCGAGTCCCTCGCACCTGCACAAAACAAATAAATCCTCGCAACCAACACAAATAGGGGTTGTCAATCCCTATAGGGCCACTTACGAGAGTGAGATCTGATAGATATGATAAGATAATATTTTTGGTATTTTTATGATAAAGATGCAAAGTAAAATAAAGGAAAAGTAAATGGCAAAGTAAATAACTAAGTAGTAGGAGATTAATATGATGAAGATAGACCCGGGGGCCATAGGTTTCACTAGTGGCATCTCTCAAGAGCATAAGTATTCTATGGTGGGTGAACAAATTACTGTTGAGCAATTGACAGAATTGAGCATAGTTATGAGAATATCTAGGTATGATCATGTATATAGGCATCATGTCCGAGACAAGTAGATCGACTCCTGCCTGCATCTACTACTATTACTCCACTCATCGACCGCTATCCAGCATGCATCTAGAGTATTAAGTTAAAAACAGAGTGACGCCTTTAGCAAGATGACATGATGTAGAGGGATAGACTCATCCAATATGAAGAAAACCCCATCTTGTTATCCTCGGTGGCAACACTACAATACGTGCTTTGCTGCCCTTACTGTCACCGGGAAAGGACACCGCAAGATTGAACCCAAAGCTAAGCACTTCTCGCATTGCAAGAAAGATCAATCTAGTAGGCCAAACCAAATTGATAATTCGAAGGGACTTGCAAAGATAACCAATCATACATAAAATAATTCAGAGAAGATTCAAATATTATTCATAGATAGACTTGGTCATAAACCCACAATTCATCAGTCTCAATAAACACACCGCAAAAAGAAGATTACATCGAATAGATCTCCACAAGAGAGGGGGAGAACATCGTATTGAGATCCAAAAAGAGAGAAGAAGCCATCTAGCTACTAACTATGGACCCGTAGGTCTGAGGTAAACTACTCACACTTCATCGGAGGGGCTATGGTGTTGATGAAGAAGCCCTCCGTGATCGATGCCCCCTCCGGCGGAGCTCCGGAACAGGCCCCAAGATGGGATCTCGTGGATACAGAAAGTTACGACGGTGGAATTAGGGTTTTGGCTCCGTTTCTGATCGTTTGGGGGGTACGTGGGTATATATAGGAGGAAGAAGTATGTCGGTGGAGCAACATTGGGCCCACGAGGGTGGAGGGCGCGCCTGGGGGGGAGGCACGCCCCCTACCTCGTGGCCTCCTGTTACATGTCTTGACGTAGGGTCCAAGTCTCCAGAGTTGTATTCGATGGGAAAATCACGTTCCCGAAGGTTTCATTCCGTTTGGACTTCGTTTGATATTCCTTTTCTTCGAAACCCTAAAACAGGCAAAAACAGCAATTCTGGGCTGGGCCTCCGGTTAATAGGTTAGTCCCAAAAAATAATATAAAAGTGGATAATAAAGCCCAATAATGTCCAAAACAGTAGATAATATAGCATGGAGCAATCAAAAATTATAGATACGTTGGATACGTATCATTGCTTAATGGGTTACTTACTCTAAATGCTTAGTGATATGCTCCAAAATCCTCAACCACTTTGTCATATCCACATATGTCCCAAACCAAAAGTCAAACTCGGCCCCACCGAAACTTTCCATCCGACGCCACCGAGTTCAGTTGACATAGGCACTGCCACAAAACCCTAGTCACTTCGGTCCCACTGATAGGGATCTCGGTCTCACCGAGATGGGATTGCAAACTCTCTGTTTCCCTTCGTAACGTTTCGGTCTAACTGAGATGAGCGATCGGTCCCACCGAGTTCGTAATGCAAACTCTCTGTTTCCCCTTCGTAACGTTTCGGTCTAACCGCGATGAGCGAATCGGTCCCACCGAGTTTGCTTGACCAACTCTTTGTTTGCTTATTACCAAAATCGGTCCCACAGAGTTTGTGTAATCGGTCTCACCGAGATTACGTTATGCCCTAACCCTAATGAAATCGGTCCCACCGAGTTGACGGGTCGGTCCCACTGAAAATCCTAACATTCACATTTTGAACTGAATCGGTCTAACCGAGTTTTCTGATTCGGTCCCACCGAGTTTGGTCAATTGTGTGTAATGATTAGTTTTTGTGTGGAGGCTATATATACCCCTCCACCCACTCTTCATTCATGGAGAGAGCCATCAGAACATGCCTACACTTCCATCATACATTTTCTGAGAGAGAACCACGTACACTTGTGTTGAGGTCAAGATATTCCATTCCAACCACATAAATCTTGATCTCTAGCCTTCCCCAAGTTGCTTTCCACTCAAATCATCTTTCCACCAAATCCAACCCTATGAGAGAGAGTTGAATGTTGGGGAGACTATCATTTGAAGCACAAGAGCAAGGAGTTCATCATCAACACACCATCTATTACCTTTTGGAGAGTGGTGTCTCCTAGATTGGTTAGGTGTCACTTGGGAGCCTCCGTCAAGATTGTGGAGTTGAACCAAGGAGTTTGTACGGGCAAGGAGATTGCCTACTTCGCGAAGATCTACCCTAGTGAGGCAAGTCCTTCGTGGGAGATGGCCATGGTGGGATAAGCAAGGTTGCTTCTTCGTGGACCCTTCGTGGGTGGAGCCCTCCGTGGACTCGGGCAACCATTACCCTTCGTGGGTTCAAGTCTCCATCAACGTGGATGTACGATAGCACCACCTATCGGAACCACGCCAGAATATCCATGTCTACATTGCGTTTGCTCCCTCCAAACTCCTTCCTTTACCTTCATGTGCAATGTTTTACATTCCGTTGCTATACTCTTAGACTTGCATGTGTAGGTTGTTTACTTGACTAGAGCTAAGTTGCTAAAATCTACCAAGACTTAAAGTTGGGAAAATGCTAGATTTTTATTTGGTCAAGTAGTCTAATCACCCCCTCTAGACATACTTTCGATCCTACAGGTCTGCCACTGAAGCATAGCAGATCTGCGTTCCAAGGTTAGCATAGTATGCCTTGAAAAGACTGCTAGTGAACTGCGAGCCATTGTTGGTTATGATGCGATTAGGGACCCCAAACCGGCTTACGAGACCCTTGATGAACTTGACCGCGGATCCGACAGGGATGGTACGGACAACTTCTACCTCCGCCCATTTGGTGAACTTGTCGATGACGACCTAGAGGTAGCGGTAGCCCCCAGGTGCTTGAGGGAACGGGCCTAAGATATCCATCCCCTAGAATGTGAACGGCCACGACAGCGGGATGGTCTGGAGGCCCTGAGTTGGATGATGGATTTGCTTGGCGTGGAATTGGCAGGACTCACAGGACTTCACCATCTCGGTTGCATCATTGAGCGACGTAGGCCAGTAGAACCCACTGTGGAACGCCTTGCCGACGAGGGTTTGTGATGACGAGTGGTGCACGCAGTCTCCGCCGTGTATGTCAGCCAACAGCTTGTTCCTGTGTACCCTAGAGATGCATCGCAAGGAAACATCATTTGGCCGCTTCCTGTATAACTCACCGTCCTGGATGCAGTATGCCGTAGCCTGTCGGGCCATGCGCTCCGCGTCCTCCTCCTTCTCTGGCAACGTCCCTTGCGTCAGGTATTCCTTGAGCTCCTTGGTCTAGCACCCCTCCCGAGGCTCGAGCGGCAGGAGTAGGTGCGCTCCCGAGGTTGGGACGTAGGCCGGGGCTCCCGAGACAGGTGGTTGGGGGAGATCCTCCCGAGGCGGCGCCGGCCTGGAAAGCGGAGGTGCTGCCGATGGCTTGAAGAGTCGCTCCTCGAAGATGCCAGGCTCTTGGGATTGTCGCTTGGACGCCCTTTTGGCGATGTCATCGGCCTCCTTGTTGGTGCCACGGGGTACGTGCTGCAACTCTAAACCCAAGAAATGCTTTTCCATTTTGCGTACCTCCACGAGGTATGCCTCCATGTGCTCGTCCTTCGGCTCGTATATCTTGTTGGAGAAGTTGACGAGGAGCTGCGAGTCACCCTTGATGGTGAGGCGCTTCACACCCAGGGCCACCGCGGCCTTGAGGCCGACGATGAGGCCTTCGTACTCCGTGATGTTGTTGGAGACCTTCTCACCCTGCTGGAAGCAGAGCTGCATGACGTAGTAGAGCTTGTCCTGAGTAGGCGAGATGAGCACTGCTCCAGCCCCCGCGCCCTGGCATGTGAACGCGCCATCGAAGTACATGACCCAGCCATCTGGTGCCTCACTTCCTAGCGAGAGGGATCGGTCCTCGCCTGCTTCAAACCCCGGGGCGTCAGTCCATTCTGCCATGAAGTCGACGAGCGCGGCCCCCTTGATGACCCTAGTTGTGCTAAACTCCGGCTGGAATGCTTGCAGCTCGATGTTCCATTCAGCGACTCTTCCAATAGTGTTGGGGCTCCTGAGTACCCTCTCCAGCGGGTAGGCCAAGACGACCTTGATTGGGTGACCTTGGAAGTAGTGTCGCAGCTTGCGTGAGGCAACCAGAAGTGTGAGCAAGAGCTTCTGAGGCATGGTGTACCGTGTCCTTGCATCCCGTAGTACCGTGCTGACGAAATACACCGGGTGCTCGATGAGGGTAGGAACATCGACGGAGCTTGTGCCTGGCGGCGGTTGGGGCGTCTCCTGAGATGACGGGACCTCAAGAGCCTAATCGCCTGTTGGGGCCTCTGCAGGCCCGCGAACGCCGCCTTGGGCCTGGTCACCCGTTGGCATTGCTTCAGCCCTTGCGGTGCCCTTCGGGTCCTGCATCGCCTTGGCTGGTGGCGCGGTAGCCCCCTGGCCTGGCGCTCCTCCTGTACCGCCACTAGAGCTGCGCTGGTGGAGTAGGGAGTGGCGGCAAGGTAAAGCACCAGGGGCTCGAGGGGTCGAGGCGTCACCATCACCGGAGGGCAGGTCAGGTATCTCTTGAGGTCTTGAAACGCTTGGTCGGCTTCTGGGGTCCACTCGAATGGGCCCTTCTTCTTCATCAGCTTGAAGAATGGCAGGGCACGCTCTCCCAGCTTGGAGATGAAGCGCCCCAGCGAGGTCACGCAGCCTGCAAGCTTTTGCATCTCCTTAAGAGTTTGCGGTGGGCCCATGTCTTCTATCGCCTTGACCTTCTCTTTGGTTGGCCTCGATCCCCCTGTGGGACATGAGGAAGCCTAGCAGCTTGCCGGAAGGGACACCAAACACGCACTTCTCTGAGTTGAGCCGCAAGTCCACCTGGCACAGGCTCACGAAGGTCTCCTCCAGGTCCTGAATCAGAGTTCTTGCCTCCCGAGATTTTACCACAATGTCGTCGACGTAGGCTTGAGCATTCCTCCCGAGCTGCTGACCCAGGGCGATGTGCATCAGCCGTTGGAAGGTCGCGCCTGTGTTGCGCAACCCGAACGACATGCAAGTGTAGAAGCACACCCCACACGGGGTCAGGAAGGCCGTCTTCTCCACATCTTCCACTGCCATCTTGATCTGGTGATAACCTAAAAACACGTCTAGGAAGCACAGCGGTTGCATTCGGCGGTGGAGTCGACAATTTGATCGATGCGCGGGAGCGGGAACGGGTCTTGGGGACAAGCCTAGTTAAGGTTGGTGAAGTCAACACACATGCACTCCTTCCCGCCTTTCTTCGGCACGACGACGGGTTCGCCAGCCACTCGGGGTACCGAACCTCGCGAATGACACCTGCCGCCTCTAGCTTGCGGGTTTCCTGGATGATGAAGGACTACTTCTCCGTGGATTGTCGCCGCGCCTTCTGCTTCACAGGGCGCACATTGGGGCACACCCTCAAGTGATGCTCGATCACCCCTCTCGGGAACCCCACTAGCTGCTTGGGTTCCCAGGCGAATACGTCCTTGTTCGCGCGCAGGAACCTCGCCAATGCTTCCTCCTGATTTGGGTTGAGGTTGGCGCCTATGGTGAAGGTGGCTTCTGAGGACCCATCTTCCTTGATGGGCAGCTGCTTGGTTTCGGCCCGATCTTGAGTGAACAACTGCTTCTTCTTTGCTGGTGCGGCCTCCTTAGCCCCTGGGGTGGCCTCGTTGGCTGGTTGTGCCACCACGGCGGTTTTGAGGGCACACTAGAGCACTGCTAGAGCCTCCTTGGTATCTCCAACTACGGTGAGGATGTCCTTGCTCCCGGGCATCTTCAAGAGATTGTAGGCCGGATGGGTCGCCTCCATGAACTGAGCCAGAGCCGGCTATCCGAGGATGGCGTTGTACGGGAGGCTGATGTGGGTGATGTCAAAGTCGATCAGCTCAGTGTGGTAGTTGTTGCGGGTGCCGAAGGTCACAGGGAGGCGGATCTACCCCAAGGGGCTGGTGGAGCCACCGCTGACCCCGGAGAAGGTATTGCTGGGTCGGAGCCATTGGAGTGGTACATGAAGAAGGCAGAAAGCCTCCACAGAGAGCACGTTGAGACCGGCACCGCCGTCGATGAGGGTCTTGGTGACAGCTACACTGCAGATGGTGGGTGTGCACAACATTGGGAGCACGCCCGAGCCGACAGTGGTGGCGGGATGATCCCCTGCGTCGAAGATAAGGTCGGCCTTGGGCGCCGCCCAACCCCAGGGAGCTCCTTGGCGCGCAGAGGCGGCGCCAATCTGGCAAAAGAATGGCTTGGTGTGACGGACCGAGGGTGGTGCTTGCGAGCCGCCGAGGAGGGCCGCGACGAAGAGACTGCACAGGTCCTCCCAGGAGGTCACCGAAGATCCTAGCAAGCTGAGTAGCCAGGCGCGTGGTGCGCCAGCCAGGGCCATGGGGAACCAGTTGGCCATGACCTGGTCATCTCCTCCAGCTTCGAGGATGGCCTTCTCATATGCCTGTAGGAAGGCCGTCGGATCTGTCGTGCCAGCATAGCGGGGTGGCATCTCTGGCATGAACTTGTGCGGCCACCGCACCTACCGCAAGGTGTTGGTGAAGGCCCGAACGCCCGCGGTGCATCCGCAGGCGCACGCCGGCCTAACCGGAGGGGTGGCGTCCGCCATGAAGCTGGACGAAGCAAGCGGAGAGGCGGAGCTTCGGCGCACCCTGACCTGGCACACCAAATGTCATATTTCAGGTTCCGGCAAAACCCTTGAGGTTCGAACACTAGGGTGCGCGCGAAGATCTCTCCTCCCTCTAACTCATGCCCTCACCGCAATCTCAAGGCTTAGCGTGTCGAACTCGCAAAGCAAAGGGACACAAGATTTATACTGGTTCGGGCCACCGATGTGGTGTAATACCCTAGTCCAGTGTGGTGTGGTGGATTGCCTTTGGGGCTGAGGATGAACAGTTACAAGGGAAGAACATCCTCTTGAGGAGAGGTGTTCTTGTCCTTGGTCAGTTGATGCGGTAAAGGATCGTCCCCCTTTATAAGGTGGTGGCTAGTCCTATTTATAGTGGCCCGGGTCCTCTCCCCAAATATTAGGCGGGAAGGGATCCCACAATGGCCAATTTGAAGGGGGACAGCTAGTACAAGCTATCCTGACAAAAGATGGTCTTTGCCTGCCAAAGGCTCTGGTGATGACGCTGTCTTGGGCTCCACGGTGACCTCCATCCCGCCGTCCTGCTGGTCTTGGTCTCGTTGCACTGATATGGAAACCTTTGCTTGATGCCTCGGGACTCCGCGCTTGCGCTTGACTCTTTAGAACCAAAGAGGAAATGATGACACTGCGCATGCTGGCTCCCGCCTGGCCTTGGACATCATGGCTTGCGTCACAGGAACCTCGCGAGGTGCCCCTTGCCTTGATCTCTCCACCCCTCGCGAGCCATCCTGGTGAGGCCTCCCCTGAGGAGGTCTTGCATCGTCTGCCTCACGAGGCTTGGCCCCTCGCGAGGGTCTTGAGTGTTTGCTGGTGAAGATGGGTCGTACAGGGCCGCTGGTGGAGCTACGCCATGGGCCGCAGGCAGGCAAGTCTGGGGACACCTGTTCCCAGGACGCCGACAAAGCCATGGTAAAGTTAGAATACAGTAGGTATAATGCAAAAATAAAATATGAATGGGTTTGAAACAATACTTATATTAGTGATTTGCTTTATTATACTAACGGATCTCACGAAGGTTTTGTTAAGTTTTGTGTGATTGAAATTTTCAAGTTTTGGGTGAGATCATGATGGATGAAGGAATAAGGAGTGCAAAGAGCCTAAGCTTGGGGATTCCCCATGTCACCCCAAGATAATATTCAAGGAGAACCAAGCAACTAAGCTTGGGGATGCCCCAGAAGGCACCCCCTCTTTCTTATAACGACCATCGGTATTTTACTTGGAGCTATATTCTTATTCGTCACATACCATGAGTTTTGCTTGGAGCGTCTTGTATTATATGAGTCTTTGCTTGTTTTGTGTTTTATTTTGTGTCATCTATCCTTGCTGGACACACCTATATGAGAGAGACAAAATTATGCTATGATTTGATAGAATTGCTCTATGTGCTTCACTTAAAAAAAATTAGCTATGGAATTGCTCTAATGCTTCACTTATATCTTTTTGAGCATGGTGTGCTTTAATATTTTTGAAGAAATGCTCTCATGCTTCACTTTGATTTATTGAGAGGTAGTAAAATTGTTGAAGAAATTCTCTCATGCTTCACTTATATTATTTTGAGAGATGAAATTTTTTATGCTCATGTTCTTCACTTAAATTTGTTTCAGCTTATCAAAAGCAATATATGAAACCAGCCCCAAAGTGATAGATATTCAAGAGGGATATAAAAAAACTTCCATCAAGATCACTGGACAAAATAAGCTTGATTCTTTGTAATAGTTTTGAGATATGATGATAGTAATATATGAGTCATGTTGGTGAGTAATTATGCTTTAGTAAGAATATTGGTGTTAAGGTTTGTGATTCTCTATGCAAGCATGAAAGTCAATGGTTATGCAATGAAATTACATCCTACTTATGGTGCATTATTCGGTGTAAGTTATGCTTAATGCTCTCTTATGTCAATTTTCGTTTCTTGCTGGTTGCTTCTCAATATATTTGCTAGCCTCCACTTGTACTAAGTAAAAATACTACTTGTGCATCCGAAATCTTTAAACCCAGTTTTGCCATATGATTCCACCATACCTACCTATATGCGGTATTTCCGTGCCATTCTAAGCAAATTTGTATGTGCCATCTCTAATTTTCAAAATAAATTTCCTTTTTGTGTGCTCGTATTGCTCATGAAGCGGCAGGGGGTGGCCAATATTTTCCATGCTAGATGTGTTATTCTCAAGATGAGTGTTTATTCACTTTTCATTGCACAAGAGTACAATGGTAATAGGGATGCCCAGTCCTGAAATGAAAAGAAATTTACTTTATGTTGTCAAATAATAAATTCCTTGGAAAGTGTTGGTATGGAAGGCACCCATGGATATGGATAGCCATGGATTGTGAAAGAATGGTGGAAAAGGGAATAAAGTTTATTTTATGTTTGGGAACCGCCTATGATATATCTAGCATGGAAAGTGTTGGAAATTACTTGGTCGTTTCTGCTGACGGGAAAAGTATGCCTCTCAAAAATTTTATCTCTCAGTTTCAGCTTTGAGCTCTGGCACCTCTACAAATCCCTACTTCCGTCTGCGAAGGTCCTATCTATTTACTTTATGCAATTTTTATTTTTATTTGAGTCTCCATCTTCTCTTATAAAGCACAACCTAGGAGGCACTATGATCATACTTGAGCATTGGATGTAGCTAATATGCAAAGTGTGTTTCATGAATGGATCAATGATTGAGCATGATGGGCTAGGGATAGCTTTCTTTAGTGTTGATATTTTGAAAGACATGGTTGCATGTTGATATGCTTGAGTATTGAAATCTTCATGTCAAAACTAGGCTATTGCTTTGAACCATATAAAAGTCCAAATGTCCATGATACAAAAGAAAATAATATGTGATGAACATGTTACTGGCAAGTCTCTTTACTCGTTCCGTAGTGCATCATCCTGCAACTAACTCATTAGTCACATTGCTTGCAAGGCTTCTTATGATGTGTATTACCGAGAGGGCCCAGAGATAGACCACTGCAGAATGCTGCTAACGCGACACTACGATCAGAGACCCTTTGACGAAACTGTGTGCAATGAATTAATCGCAAACGGGGATGTAAAAACTGTCAAAAAAGATGCAAAACATTTGTGATGGTAGAGACATCAAACATGGTTCAGATTTTAGTTACGTGTGCGATGCTGGGCATAAGGTTGATCCAGCAGAACTGTTTGCGATGAGGAAGAACAACAGAAATGGGCAGGCGTATCAATGTGTGTGTGATATACGGCATACAGTTTGCTCTGATGAACTGTGTGCTATTAGGGAATGCAACAAAAACGGCCAGCCAAATCAATGTGTGTGTGATATACGACATACGGTTCAGTCGGACAAACTGTTTTCGATTAGGCAAGAGAAAGGAAACGGTTCATCTTAACAAGATGTGTGTGATATGCGGCATTTGCGATGAGCCAAAAGAACAGAAACGATTTGTGTAAACTAGATGTGTGTGATACGCAGCAAACAACCCACTCGGATGAACTGTTTGCGATGAGAAATTATGGCACAGACGGTTACTATAGTAAGTTCGTGTGCGATTCTGTGAAGGAAATATGCCCTAGAGGAAATACTAAAGTTGTTATTTATATTTCCATATATCATGATAAATGTTAATTATTCATGCTATAATTGTATTAACCGGAAACTTAGTACATGTGTGAATACATAGACAAACAGAGTGTCACTAGTATGCCTCTACTTGACTAGCTCGTTGAACCAATGATGGTTATGTTTCCTGACCATAGACACGAGTTGTCATTTGATTAATGGGATCACATCATTAGAGAATGATGTGATTGACTTGACCCATCCAATAGCTCAGAACGATGATCGTTTAGTTTGTTGCTATTGCTTTCTCCATAACTTATACATGTTCCTATGACTATGAGATCATGCAACTCCCGAATACCGGAGGAACACTTTGTGTGCTACCAAACATCACAACATTACTCGGTGATTATAAATGTGCACTACAGGTGTCTCCGATGATGTTTGTTGAGTTGGCATAGATCGAGATTAGGATTTGTCACTCCGATTGTCGGAGAGGTATCTCTGGGCCCTCTCGGTAATGCACATCAATATAAGCCTTGCAAGCAATGTGATTAATGAGTTAGTTGCGGGATGATGCATTACGGAACAAGTAAAGAGACTTGTCAGTAATGTGATTGAACTAGGTATTGAGATACCAACGATTGAATCTCGGGCAAGTAACATACCGATGACAAAGGGAACAACGTATATCGTTATGCGGTTTGACCGATAAAGATCTTCGTAGAATATGTGGGAGCCAATATGAACATCCAGGTTCTGCTATTGGTTATTGACCGGAGACGTGTCTCGGTCATGTCTACATAGTTCTCGAACCCGTAGGGTCCGCATGCTTAACGTTCGGTGACGATCGGTATTATGAGTTTATGTTTTTTGATGTACTGAAGGTAGTTCGGAGTCCTGGATGTGATCACGGACATGACGAGGAGTCTTGAAATGGTCGAGACATAAAGATCGATATATTATATGACTATGTTTGGACATCGGAAAGGTTTCGAGGGAGTTCGGGCATATACCTGAGTACCGGGGGAGTTATCGGAACCCCCTCGGGGAGTCAATGGGCCATAATGGGCCTTAGTGGAAAGGAGGAGGAGGCGGCCAAGGTGGGGGCGCCCCCCAAGCCCAATCCGAATTGGGAAGGGGGGCCGGCCCCCCTTTCCTTATCTCCTTCTCCCCCTTCCTTCCCTCTCCTACTCCAACTAGGGAAGGGGGAATCCTACTCCCACCGGGAGTAGGACTCCCCCCTTGGGCGCGCCTTGGAGGCCGGCCCTCTCCCCCTCCTCCACTCCTTCATATACGGGGGGAGGGGGCACCCCATAGACACACAAGTTGATCATTGATCTCTTAGCCATGTGCGGTGCCCCCTCCACCATAATCCACCTCATATCGTAGCAGTGCTTAGGCGAAGCCCTGTTCCGGTAGCATCATCATCACCGTCATCACACTGTCGTGCTGACAAAGCTCTCCCTGTACACTCTGCTGGATCATGAATTCGTGGGACGTCACCGAGCTGAACGTGTGCATATTGTGGAGGTGCCGTACTTTCGGTACTAGGATTGGTCGATCGTGAAGACGTACGACTACATCAACCGCGTTGTCATAACGCTTCCGCTTATGGTCTACAAGGGTACGTAGACAATACTCTCCCCTCTCGTTGCTATGCATCACCATGATCTTGCGTGTGCGTAGGATTTTTTTTGAAATTACCGTGTTCCCCAATAGTGGCATCTGAGCCAGGTCTATGCGTAGATGTTATATACACAGGTAGAACACAAAGGAGTTGTGGGCGTGGGTATATACATATTGCTTGCCATCACTAGTTGATTCATGATTCGGCGGTATTGTTGGATGAAGCGGCCTAGACCGACATTACGCGTACGCTTACGCGAGACTGGTTCTACCGACGTGCTTCGCACACATGTGGTTGGTGGTGTCAGTTTCTCCAACTTTAGTTGAATCGGATTCAACGAACAGGGTTCTTTCTGAAGATCAAAAAGCAATCACTATACCGCATTGTGGTTTTTGATGTGTAGGTAAGAACGGTTCTTGCTCAGCCCATAGCAGCCACATAAAACTTGCAACAACAAAGTAGAGGACGTCTAACTTGTTTTTGCAGGGCATGTTGTGATGTGATATGGTCAAGATATGATGCTAAATTTTATTGTATGAGATGATCATGTTTTGTAACACAGTTATCGACAACTGGTAGGAGCCATATGGTTGTCGCTTTATTGTATGAAATACAATCGCCATGTAATTGCTTTACTTTATCACTAAGAGGTAGCGATAGTCGTAGAAGCAATAGTTGGCGAGACGATGATAACCCACAAGTATAGGGGATCGCAACAGTTTTCGAGGGTAGAGTATTCAACCCAAATTTATTGATTCGACACAAGGGGAGCCAAAGAATATTCTCAAGTATTAGCAGCTGAGTTGTCAATTCAACCACACCTGGAAACTTAGTATCTGCAGAAAAGTGTTTAGTAGCAAAGTAATATGATAGTAGTGGTAACGATAGCAAAAGTAACGGTAGCAAAAGTAATATTTTTGGTGTTTTGTAGTGATTGTAATAATAGCAACAGAAAAGTAAATAGGCAAAGAACAATATATGGAAAGCTCATAGGCAATGGATCGGTGATAGAGAATTATGCCGTTTGCGATCGATCATGTAATCGTCATAACCTAGGGTGACACAGAACTAGCTCCAATTCATCAATGTAACGTAGGCATGTATTCCGAATATAGTCAGACGTGCTTATGGAAAAGAACTTGCATGGCATCTTTTGTCCTACCCTCCTATGGCAGCGGGGTCCTAGCAGAAACTAAGGGATATTAAGGCCTCCTTTTAATAGAGTACCGGGCCAAAGCATTAACACATAGTGAATACATGAACTCCTCAAACTACGGTCATCACCGGGAGTGGTCCCGATTATTGTCACTTCGAGGTTGCCAAATCATAACACATAGTAGGTGACTATAGACTTGCAAGATAGGATCAAGAACTCTCATATATTGATGAAAACATAATAGGTTCAGATCTGAAATCATGGCACTCGGGCCCTAGTGACAAGCATTAAGCATAGCAAAGTCATAGCAACATCAATCTCAGAACATAGTAGATACTAGGGATCAAACCCTAACAAAACTAACTCGATTACATGATAAATCTCATCCAACCCGTCACCGTCTAGCAAGCCTACGATGGAATTACTCACGCACAGCGGTGATCATCATGAAATTGGTGATGGAGGATGGTTGATGATGACGATGGCGACGGATTCCCCTCTCCGGAGCCCCAAATGGACTCCAGACCAGCCCTCCCGAGAGAGTTCAGGGCTTGGCGGCGGCTCCGTATCATAAAACGTGATGAATCCTTCTCCTTGGTTTTTTCCTCGATGAAAGTGAATATATGGAGTCAAGGTTGAGGTCGGTGGAGCGTCAGGGGGCCCATGAGGCAGGGGGCACGCCCCCACCCTTGTGGACAGGTGGAGCCCCCCTTGACGTGGATCTTCCTTCCAGTATTGTTTTATATATTCCAAAATAATTCTCCGTTGTTTTTTGGGTCATTCCGAGAACTTTTATTTCTGCACAAAAATAACACCATGGCAATTCTGCTGAAAACAACGTCAGTCCGGGTTAGTTCCATTCAAATCATGCAAGTTAGAGTCCAAAACAAGGGCAAAAGTGTTTGGAAAAGTATATACGATGGAGACATATCAACTCCCCCAAGCTTAAGCCTTTGCTTGTCCTCAAGCAATTCAGTTGATAAACTGAAAGTGATAAAGAAAAACTTTTGCAAACTCTGTTTTCTGTTGTTGTTGTAAATATGTAAAGCCAGCATTCAAGTTTTCAGCAAAGATTATGAACTAACCATATTCACAATAACATTTAGGTCTCATGTTTACTCATATCAATGGCATAATGAACTAGCGAGCAATAATATTAAATCTCGGATGACAACACTTTCTCAAAACAATCATGATATGATATAACAAGATGGTATCTCGCTAGCCCTTTCTGAGACCGCAAAACATAAATGCAGAGCACCTTTAAATATCAAGGACTGACTAGACATTTTAATTCATGGTAAAAGAGATCCAGTCAAGTCATACTCAATGTAAACTAACAGTAATGAATGCAAATGACAGCAGTGCTCTCCAGCTCATGCTTTTTAATAAGAGGGTGATGACTCAACATAAAAGTAAATAGATAGGCCCTTCGTAGAGGGAAGCAGGGATTTGTAGAGGTGCCAGAGCTCGGTTTTGAAATAGACATGAATAATATTTTGAGCGGTATACTTTCATTGTCAACATAACAACCGAGAGATGGCGATATCTTCCATGCTACACACATTATAGACGGTTCCCAAATAGAATGGTAAAGTTTATACTCCCCCTCCACCAACAAGCATCAATCCATGGCTTGCTCGAAACAACAAGTGCCTCCAACTAACAACAGTCCCGGGGGAGTTTTGTTTGCAATTATTTTGATTTGATTTGCATAAAGCATGGGACTGGGCATCCCGGTGACCAGCCATTTTCTCTTGAGTGAGGAGCGGAGTCCACTCCTCTTGAGAATAACCCGCCTAACATGGAAGATACGGACAACCCTAGTTGATACATGAGCTATTCGAGCATACGAAACAGAATGTTTATTTGAAGGTTTAGGGTTTGGCACATACAAATTTACTTGGAACGGCAGGTAGATACAGTATATTGGTAGGTATGGTGGACTCATATGGAATAACTTTGGGGTTCATGGAATTGGATGCACAAGCAGTATTGCCGCTTAGTACAGGTGAAGGCTAGCAAAAGACTGGGAAGCGACCAGCTAGAGAGCGACAATAGTCATGAACATGCATTAAAATTAATCAACACCGAATGCAAGCATGAGTAGGATATAATGCACCATGAACATAATATCGTAGAGGCTATGTTGATTTTGTTTCAACTATATGCATGAACATGTGCCAAGTCAAGCCACTCGAATCGTTTAAAAGAGGATACCACCCTATCATACCACATCACAACCATTTTAATAGCATGTTGGCACGCAAGGTAAACCATTATAAGCTCCTAACTAATTAAGCATGGCATAAGAAACTATAATCTCTAATTGTCATTGCAAACATGTTTATTCATAATAGGCTGAATCAGGAACGATGAACTAATCATATTTACAAAAACAAGAGAGGTCGAGTTCATACCAGCTTTTCTCATCTCAATAAGTTCATCATATAATCATCATTATTGCCTTTCACTTGCACGACCGGATAGTGTGGATAATAATAATAGTGCGCGTGCATTGGACTAAGCTGGAATCTGCAGGCATTCAATTCAAGAGAGAAGACAAAGTAATATGGGCTCTTTTGTCAGATCAACAATAATGCATATAAGAGCCACTTTAAAATTTTAATCATGGTCTTCTCCTCTCGACCCCAAAGGAAAGAAAATAAATAAAACTATTTACACGAGAAAGCTCCCAACAAGCAAAAGAAGAACGAGAAATCTTTTTGGGTTTTCTTTTTAATTACTACTACAAGCATGGAAAGTAAACTAATTAAAAGCTTACAACTAATTTTTTTTGTTTTTCTTAAGGTTTATTAAACACACAAGAAGAAAGCATAAAAAGGAAAATAAACTAGCATGGATGATACAATGAAAAAGTATGAGCACCGACAACTAGCAATGAGTGTGTGAACATGAATGTAATGTCGGTGAGAAATACGTACTCCCCCAAGCTTAGGCTTTTGGCCTAAGTTGGTCTATGGCCACGACTGGCCTGGTGGATATCCAAAGTTATAGCTGGGGTCGTACTGAGATGCAACAACTATTGCCTCATGAGCTGCCGCTTGGAGACGGGTCGTCTCCGTCCTCCTCTTATACTCGTCCGCCTCCTCCCTAGTTATAACATATCTCCCTTTTGCCTGAGAGTCAAAGAAAGCAGGAGCAGGGAGAGCGAGGTGATAGGTGCGTCGTTTGTCAAAGATTAGTTGGTACTGGAGGAACTGATCGTTCCTCTGAACAAACTGATGACGAACCATGGCCTCATAATCTAAAGGGACAATTCCATTTCTGCCCCTAACTCGAAGCCACTACTCAAATTTGCCCCTAATTTCAATGTGTGCTCAAATTTGCCCCTCTGTGGTTAGTTGCCCTTATAGAAATGCCCTTCTCCGTCGTTACCGTCCGGTCAAACAGCTTTGACCATCTCAAAAAATAGCAAAAAAATCAAAAAAAATCTGAAATTTTGTGGGATTGAAGCTAGTCATGTGCGCAAGGTGCGTGCAAATTTTCGTGCTATTTAGACATACCGGGAGCTCGTGGCAAAGGAAAACAATAAATCTGTACATCTTTGAATAGTAATTTCAAAACAAATAGCAAGAAAATTCAAAAACATATGAAAGTTTTTGGCATCCAAGATGCTCGAGTGCACAAGGTGTGTGCAAAATTTTGTTATCAAATGACATGCGAGGAGCTCATGCAAAAAAAACCAAAATAGTGTATTTTTTACAAGTTTTTTTTGAGACAAATTTTGTTTTTTCTCCACGAGCTACTACAATGTCCAAACACAACAAAATTTTGCACACACCTTCCGCACCTAAGCATCTTGGATGCCAAAAGAATTCATATTTTTTGAAACTTTTTGCTATTTTTTTGAACTTACGGTTCACACGCGTATATATTTACTGTTTTTCCTTCGCCACGAGCTCCTAGAATGCCCAAATAACATGAAAATTTGCACACACCTTGTGAACCTGAGTACCTTGGATCCCACAAAATTTCATATTTTTTTGACTTTTTTTGCTATTTTTTCAAGATGGTCAAAGCTGTTTGACCAGACGTTAACGGCGCAGAAGGACATTTCTATAAGGGCAACTAACGGTAGAGGGGAAGATTTGAGCACACATTGAAATTAGGGGAAAATTTGAGTAGTGGGTTCTAGTTAGGGGCAGAAATGGAATTGTCCCTAATCTAAATAAACAGGAGGCAACTCAATATCATACCCACGTATAGGTATATCAAGAAAATTAGCTAGACGGGTTGCATAAATTCCACCAAAGAAATCTCCATTAAATCTATTATTATGCAACCTACGTGCAACAATGGCTCCCAAATTATAATGTTTATCTCCTAATACAACACTCCTGAGAACACTGAGGTCAGGGACACACATGTGACATGCTTCATCCTTACCATTTATGCACCTACCTATGAAGAGAGCAAAATAATGTATAGCAGGAAAATGAATGCTCCCTATGATAGCTTGTGTTATGTCTCTAGATTCCCCCATAGTTATACTTGCAAGAAAATCTCTAAATTCAGATTTGCGAGGTTCATTAGGACTACCCCATTGTGGAAGTTTGCAAGCAGTGTTAAAATCCTCTAAGTCCATAGTATAAGAATTTTCATAGAGATAAATCATGACAGTTTGAGAATTGCATGATGATGAAAATTCAAACCTTCTCACAAAGGAATCAGTGAGATAGTGGTACTGGCGGCACTTATCTTCCTTGAAGCTCTCAAGATCAGCATTACCCACATATGCGTTAAATTCTTCCTTAATTCCTGCTCGATCCATAAAGTCCTCTGAAGTCCATTCACAAGCCCGCACTTGAGCTTCCCTCGGTGGTTCATCATCGGCATCGCGTATTGCGAGCCTAGGTCCTTGCTTCCTTGAAGGACCACCTTGCTACATTTTCCTAAACATATTTCTTCCTCTGAAAAATTTCTGAAATTTTAGTAACTTCAAAAATAAAAGTGAACCAAACTCAACAAAATTGATAGCAACTACTCCCACAAGTGCATAGAGGATATATAATGCATTAAAATTACTTTTGATCACATAAATTTGACATGCAAGCTCAAGAACTGGGTCACCTAAGCAGCAAAAATATGCAATGAATAAAGCACTAGAACAAAAACTAATTGGACCATTGGAGGAGTCACATACCAAAGAACAATCCCCCAAAGCAGTTTTTTGAATGGAGCTTTGAGCAAGGAGATCGAAAATGGCAGCAAGATGAGCTTGGGCTTGGGTTTGAGCTGGTTAGTGATGTTTGTGGGAGGAAGAAGGAGTGTGTGGTAGCTGGAATAAGTGGAGGGGAGCCACCATGGGCCCACGAGGCAGGGGGCGCACCCAGGGGCTAGGGCGCGCCCTCCACCCTCGTGGCCAGGTGGTTGCTCCCCCTGCTGTTTTTTCAGTGCCGGATATTCTCAAATATTCCAGAAAAAATCATATTTAATTTTCAGGGCATTTGGAGAACTTTTATTTTCGGGGTATTTTTTATTGCATTGATAATTCAGAAAACAGACAGAAAAAATACTATTTTGCTTTATTTAATATAAATAACAGAAAGTAAAAAGAGGGTACAAAGAGTTGTGTTTTCTAAATTCATCTATCTCATGCTCATAAAAAGAATCCACCAACAAGGTTGATCAGGTCTTGTTAACAAACTCATTCCGAGTAACATGGAACCGGAGAATTTTCGAATAACACTAGGTTACCTCAACGGGGATATGCACATCCCCGACAATAAGAATATCATATTTCTTCTTGACAGTAGGAAGAGGAAATTCAAAACCTCCAAAAATAATCGATGGAATTTTTCCAATAAAGTTTATACTATGAACTTTAGGTTGTTTCCTCGGAAAGTGTACCGTATGGTCATTGCCATTAACATGAAAAGTGACATTGCCTTTGGTGCAATCAATAACAGCCCCTGCAATGAATCCTTCTCCCCTGCAATAATAGCTTAGCATGATAATCGTTTAGTTTGTTGTTATTACTTTCTCCAAAACTTATACATGTTCCTATGACTATGAGATCATGCAACTCCCGAATACTGGAGGAACACTTTGTGTGCTACCAAATGTCACAACATAACTGGGTGATTATAAAGGTGCTCTATAGGTGTCTCCGATGGTGTTTGTTGAGTTGGCATAGGTCGAGATTAGGATTTGTCACTCCGATTGTCGGAGAGGTATCTCTGGGCCCTCTCGGTAATGCACATCAATATAAGCCTTGCAAGCAATGTGAATAATGAGTTAGTTGTGGGATGATGCATTACGGAACGAGTAAATAGACTTGCCGGTAACGAGATTGAGCTAGGTATTGAGATACCGACGATCGAATCTCGGGCAAGTAACATACTGATGACAAAGGGAATAACGTATATCGTTATGCGGTTTGACCGATAAAGATCTTCGTAGAATATGTGGGAGCCAATATGAACATCCAGGTTCCGCTATTGGTTATTGACCGAAGATGTATCTTGGTCATGTCTACATAGTTCTCGAACCCGTAGGGTCCGCACGCTTAATGTTCGGTGACGATCGGTATTATGAGTTTATGTGTTTTGATGTACCGAAGGTATTTCGGAGTCCCGGATGTGATCACGGACATGACGAGGAGTCTCGAAATGGTCGAGACATAAAGATCGATATATTGGATGACTATGTTTGGACATCGGAAAGGTTTCGAGAGAGTTCCGGCATATACCGGAGTACCGGGGGGTTACCGGAACCCCCTCGGGGAGTCAATGGGCCTTAATGGGCCATAGTGGAAAGGAGGAGGCGGCGGCCAAGGTGGGGGCACCCCCCAAGCCCAATCCAAATTGGGAAGGGGTGCCGGCCCCCCTTTCCTTCTCTCTTTCTCCCCCTTCCTTCCCTCTCCTACTCCAACTAGGGAAGGGGGAATCCTACTCCCACCGGGAGTAGGACTCCCCCCTTTGGCGCGCCTTGGAGGACGGACCTCTCCCCATCCTCCACTCCTTTATATACGGGAGGAGGGGGCACCCCATAGACACACAAGTTGATCATTGATCTCTTAGCCGTGTGCGGTGCCCCCTCCACCATAATCCACCTCGGTCATATCGTAGCGGTGCTTAGGCGAAGCCCTGTTTCGGCAGCATCATCATCACTGTCATCACGCCATTGAGCTGACAAAGCTCTCCCTCGACACTCTACTGGATCATGAGTTCGTGGGACTTAACCGAGCTGAATGTGTGCAGATCGCGGAGGTGCCATACTTTCGGTACTAGGATCTGTCGATCATGAAGACGCACGACTACATCAACCGCGTTATCATAACGCTTCCGCTTATGGTCTACAAGGGTACGTAGACAATACTCTCCCCTCTCGTTGCTATGCATCACCATGATCTCGCGTGTGCGTAGGATTTTTTTGAAATTACTGCGTTCTCCAACATTCTGTTCGTACAAAAAACATTGAAAATGCAAACTAGTTGCTTGCGGTGTCTAGGAGTATCGCACATGATGCGTCTGCGAGTAATCATGTGCGATGATTAGTAAGTTACGCATAATGAACGGCCGCAAGGGTGATATGCTGATCATGGAGTCCGATAAGACTGTCGTTGGAAGTCTGCTGACTCAGCCTTTTAGCCTATATTTTATAACAATTGTATGCATAAGTAGGTCATGAGTGTTTTGTGCCTTGCCGCATGTGGAATTTTAAATTATCCTGAATATGTGAGACAATTATTAACCGCTGCCATTATACTTTTGCCTCAATGGCGAGCAGAGCGCGCACAGGGACACCAAGGTGAGCAACCACATGGTCAACCTTCTGGCACCCCGTGGGAGACACGACGGCACATCCATAGGACACGATGGTGATATCATGACCATGTGTGATAGTGGGCAGACACGTAGATGTACATCCGAGAACAAGGGCCCACATTTCGGGTTTTCGATGCGTGGCATACGGTTGATCCAAAAGAACTATTTGCGATGAGGTAGAACAACAGAAACGAGGCTTTGTAGGCCCAGAACCATCAATAAATTTTGACTTTGTTTCTCGTCACATTGCAGATTACAACGCAATAAGTAATTGCAAATCTATTCACACAGATCAAACTAATATGTGTTCACACCGGTCAAACTAATGTGTGTTCACACTTAGCACCTAGCTATAAAAACTATGCACTAGAAAATTACATCACGGTTCCTCTCCTCATCACCCACGAAACTGGTCTATCATGTCAAGTCATTCCGCCATGACCGGTAGGAGGAGTTTCGGGTGGACATATAACCAGGCAGCAAAGACCAAGGCCGCGGAAGCACTAGAGAGGTCCTGCCGCGAAGCGGCAGCCGCAGCAGAGATGTCCCGGCGCGCCATGGAGCCCTCGAACAAGCTCTCATGGGCATGTGAGGGCTCTCACAAGCACACTCGCCGCTTCGGCCATCACGATGAGCTGGTGTTGCTGAAGTCCTTGGCTGGCACGATGACATTCTCGCTGGCCTCATTACGCAGCAGGAGCTGGTCGACGGCTTGATGAAGTTGCTCGAGATCAGCGATGCCTCGGTTGACAAGGCGACCGACCTCATCGAGCAACTCATGGTTGAAAATGCGAAGCTTCTCAAGGCGCCACCTAGAGGAGGAGGCCGCCGGCTGGAAGATGTTGAATGAGCAGAGCAGTGTAGGGGATGACACTGACAGCGGTCGTCGAGGAACTGATGGGTGACTTGAGGAAGCTCCGGATCGAGCGCGAGCAGGAGGTGGAGGAATCCGTGGCTGCTTTCAAGCAAAGTCGTGAGGAATTGAAGAAGGAACTGGAGGATGTCGTCACTCGGTGATCCGTCGACGTCTCGACGAGAGAGACTGTAACGATCCAGATCGTTGTCTGCGATTTCCTTCTTCTCGTGCCCCCCGTGTCTTCTGGGCTTTGCCGCATGTGGCATTTTATATTATCAGGAATATGTAAGACAATTATTACCCTCGCCATTGTAAATTTGTCGTTGTATTATCCGTTGCCATTTTATTTGTGGTCGTATTATCCGTCGCCCTATGTGGCAATTTAAATTAGGCAGGAATACGAGTTGAAAACCCGAACAAAGCAAATGCTGCAATGGGATCACAAACAAACACCCTTCGTCTAGGTTCTTTAATTAACCCATTAATGGAGAAGTTTTGAGCGAGGCGGGCGGCGGCTGGTGCATGGAGGTCAAAGAGCTCGCTTCCCGGTGAGCATGGGCGGCCTTGCTGCTCGCACGTGTCCCGTCAAGCCTGTGAGGTGGAGAGGATGCACGCGTCCCGTCGAGTCTGCACGGCGGACTGCTCGCACGCGTCTCGTCGAGCCTGCAAGGCGGACTTCTCGCGCTCGTCCCATCTAATCAAACAGCTGCATGCACGCCCACCAAGTATGGTTAAATTTTGACATGGTTCATATAATACAACCGTTTGCGATATTAACGTGTCAATTTTTCGTTTCAAAAAGAACTTCGTTGGCTACTAAGCCTCTTCTCAAACTGGACGATTTTTTGACCACGATGTATATGTGCCATGTCATGAAACCATGCCAAGTTTCATGTTTTTGGGTGAGTTTTTGATTTACTGGGATTTAAAAACCGAGATTCTAAATGTTTCAGGATGACAACAAGTTTGTAGTTCATTCCCATTCCTTAAATGAGACCTAAACACCGCCGCTATCACCGGTTTTTTGGTTTTTCGTTTTGGATCGGTTAGATCGGTTGTTTTCTTCGGTTCCGTTATTTGGCGAACGTTCACCCGAACACTTTTGTTCACGAATGCGTTCATTCTTTTATCTCTGTTAACGAACATTCGTTCGTTAGTCTTTTCTTTTTTATATTATTTTCTGCTAGGGACCTATCCGTGATTATTTTTATCATAGATTAGTCCCTGATCTTCAAACCCTCGTTACTTTTTAACCGTTCGTCCAAGTCCAGTGAAACCGACACCAAAATCTTCGTCTCGAACCTCTCTTTCCAGTTAATCAACTTGAACATGGTTTTGACAAATTAAAATTTGGTTTCAAGCAGATTTGAATTCAAACTTCTTTTGATCGTAGTTTGAGTTTCATAGCTTCGATTTGATAGATTGTTTTTGCAAGTCGAAGCTCTTTAGTTGAACTTTCAGTTTGGAATTTTCATCTTAGTTTTACCCTTGCATCTATGCTTGAGTGCTTATGTATGTTATTGTTTGTTTGCGATATAAATTCCGGAGTGCGAAGTGTGCTACTACGAGTCTCTAGGGTTTGCAGATCGTCAGCAAGGCAAGTAACACTTTGATCATACCCCTTTATTACCCAGTTTTTATGCATTAGTTCAATCCTCAAACACTGCATGGTTAGGATTTGATAACATTTGGGTGTTGGGAAGTAATTGATGAGGTAGAACCTATTGTCCTTTATTTAAACCCTGGGAGTTTTTATTTATGCTTATACTGCTATGCTATGCTCGTAGACGTGGATTGGTTTGAGTGATTCATGACAGTTGTGAGTATTTGTAACACCCCGGATGTAACTTTCCCAATTTGTACTCCAACTCTTGCCGTTTCCGGCGTTAAGTTATATTTATTTCTCGGGTTCGGGTCTTTGTCTCCGTGTGTTGTTGTCTTTGTCATGCATCTCATATCATGTCATCATGTGCATTGCATTTGCATACGTGTTCATCTCATGCATTCGAGCTTTTTTCCCGTTGTCCGTTTTGCATTCCGGCGCGTCGTTCTCCTCCGGTGGTCATCTCTAGCTTTCTTTCGTGTGTGGGGATTAGACATTTCCGGATTGGACCGAGACTTGCCAAGCGGTCTTCGTTTACTACCGGTAGACCGCCTGTCAAGTTTCGTACCATTTGGACTTCGTTTGGTACTCCAACGGTTAACCGAGGGACCGAAAAGGCCTCGTGTGTGTTGCAGCCCAACACCCCTCAAATTTGGCCCAAAACCCACCAAACTCTGCTCCATGTCCTAGAGCGTTCGATCACGATTGCGTGGCCGAAAACCGCACCTCATTTGGACTCTCCTAGCTCCACTTATGCCTATAAATAGCCCCCCCGTTTTCGGATCTCGGATCTCTCCCCGTCCAACCCTAAAAAAAAAAGAGATCCCGCCGCCGCCGGACGTGTCCGCGCCAGGCCGGACAACGTCCGGATCGCACCCGCCACTGCCCGCAGCCACTCGTGGGGCGCCACGTGGTAGCCGGCCACCGCCGCCGCCGCGGCCCGCCCGGCCCGCGCAGGGCCCCCGAGAGCCCATCGCCCCGCCGCCCGCGTCCGGTCGCCCCGCCGCCCGCGTCCGGTCGCCCCGCCGCCGTCTTCTCCCGCGCCGGCGCCCGGAGCCGCCACGCGCCGCCGCCGTCGCCTAGGCGCCCCCGCGCCGGATCTTCTCGCCGCCTCCGGCCGCCGCCGCGCCACCCCGCCGCCTCGGTCGCCGCGCCCGCGCCGCCTCGCCGCCGGCGCCCCACTCAGGCAAGCTCTCCGCACCGGTCGGCCCCTCCTCTCCGCACTCCGGCGACCGCGACAGCTCCGGCGAGCTCGGATCCAGCCGTGCCTCGGTTTCCGTGCAGATCTAAGATATTTTGAATCGGGGTTGACTTTTTCCCCTCCGAACCCTAATTTTTTATGCGATCTTTGACCTGCTGTAACTTTGCATCCGTAGCTCCGTTTTGGACATATAGTATATCAAAATGTTCGCCTCGACGAGTACATCATTTCATTCCATTGCATCATTTTCATTTGAGCTCATCTTGATGCCCAAAATGCTGTTAGAAGAGGCCTTCGTGAGTTATTTGTCAGATCTGCTAGTTCATCTTAGACTTTTGTCATTTTTGCCATAATTATTGTGTGCACGCTATGCCTGTGAGTCCTTCATATGTATTGTTAAGGATTTTGTCTTCTTTCCAGAGGTGCAACCCATGCATTTTTAGGATGTGTGTGGTGACTTTTGCAAGCTTGCAAAGAGAGGCACCCGGGAAATCTGATTTCAGAGACTTGTTTTCACCAAGTCTGGGATTATTCAGTTCATGATGCCATATGTTCAGCTTGTTTCCTAGTGATCCTTGCCCCTTTTGAGGATGATCAGTAAAGGAGTTTTGTTAATCATGTTATGCTCTATCCATCCATGTCTTTGTTTGCAATTATGCAGCATCCTAGCTTGAGTCAATCGAGCTCTACTTTTGCTTCGTTGTGAATCTGGGCAGATCGTCAACTTGTTTGCGATTTTGCCGATGTTATTGTAGTTGTTCCGTGCATGCTATGCCTTTGTTCTTGCCATGTCTAGCTAGAATTTTGTTCCTTCTTAGTGAATGTATGCTTGACTTGCCATGACTTGCACCGTAGTGAGTGCATCGAGTTCGTTTACATGCCTTCGTGAGTTATGTTTCAGCATGTCTCAGTTTTCACTAAGTCTGAAAACTGATTGTGTTTTAGCTATGTTCGTGTGCCCGTTAGTATATTTTTTGAACCTTTTGGCCCCAGGTCACTTTGGGTCTTTTGTTAAGCTTGTTGAGTAGCTCCATGCCATGTTCTTACTTGTCTTAATCAGGTCATGTATCATGTTGTTTTGCTGCTCCGAAGAGGGCTTCGTGATCTGAAATTTCAGACAAGTGTTAATTTCACAAAGTCTGGAATCTGTTTTGCATTTGCGTTTTCGCCATGCTTGTTTGAACCTCGTAACGGATGAATTGGCCATGGCTTAGTGCTAGTCTTTTGTTAAGCATCTTGTGTGCATCCCTGCCATGTATTTTGTTGTCATGTTTGGTCGCTGTAGCATGTTCATCTCATTGCATTTAGATGCCTACTTGCTGTAAATCGCAGACCGGTGTCATATCTTAAAACGCTTGCCATTTCCAAACCGCAACTCCGATTCCGGCGTTCTTTATATCGTTTTCAAGCGATTTCATCTCATATTTCCAGTGGCACCCTTGGAATTCCAAGTTGAGGCCAGGTTCATGCATTTCCTGTCATATCTTGCATTTTGCATCCCGCATCGCATCCCGCATAGCATATCTTTATTTCATCATATTGCTTGGTCTTGCACGTGGTTGATTGTATCCTTGTTGCTTGTTTGTCTTGTCTGGGTAGAGCCGGGAGACAAGTTCGCTACCGAGGAGCCCGTGTATTTTGCTTGTGAGGATCCAGTCAACTCTGACAACTGTGCAGGCAAGATGATCATACCCTCGAAATCACTACTATCTTTGCTATGCTAGTTTGCTCGCTCTTTTGCTATGCCAATGCTACGATGCCTACCATTTGCTTGTCAGCCTCCCAATTGCCATGTCAAATCTCTAACCCACCATGTCCTAGCAAACCGTTGATTGGCTATGTTACCGCTTTGCTCAGCCCCTCTTATAGCGTTGCTAGTTGCAGGTGAAGATTGGAGGCCGTTCCTTGTTGGAACATCTTTTATTCACTTGTTGGGATACCATTATATTGCTATGTTATCTTAATGCATCTATATACTTGGTAAATGGTGCAAGGCCCGGCCTCTCACCTAGTGTTTTTGTTCCACTCTTGCCGCCCTAGTTTCCGTCATATCGGTGTTATGTTCCCGGATTTTGCGTTCCTTACGCGGTTGGGTTATAATGGGAACCCCTTGATATTTCGCCTTGATTAAAGCTTTTCCAGCAATGCCCAACCTTGGTTTTACCATTTGCCACCTAGCCTTTTTTTCCCTTGGGTTCTACAGACTCAAGGGTCATCTTATTTTAGCCCCCCCCACGGGCCAGTGCTCCTCTGAGTGTTGGTCCGAACTGAGCTGCCTGCGGGGCCACCTCGGGGAAACTTGAGGGTTGGTTTTACTCGTAGCTAGTCTCATCTGAGTGTGCCCTGAGAAAGAGATATGTGCAGCTCCTATCGGGATTTGTCGGCACATTCGGGCGGTGTTGCTGGTCTTGTTTTAACCTGTCGAAGTGTCTTGAGTTACCGAGATACCGAGTCTGACCGGAACGTCTTGGGAGGAGGTCTATTCCTTCGTTGAACGCGAGAGCTTGTCATGGGGTAAGTTGGGACTCCCCTGCAGGGATTGAACTTTCGAAAGCCGTGCCCGCGGTTATGGGAAGATGGGAATTTGTTAATGTCCTGTTGTAGATAACTTGAACCTTAATTAATTAAAATGAATCAACTGAGTGTGTTACCGTGATGGCCTCTTCTCGGCGGAGTCCGGGAAGTGGACACGGTGTTGGAGTAATGTTTGCGCAGGTTGCTCTCTAGTTTCTCGCTCATGCTTTGCCTCCTCTTCTCGCTCTCTTTTGCGTATAAGTTAGCCACCACATATGCTAGTCGCTTGCTGCAGCTCCACATATATATTTTCCTATCCTTCCTACAAGCTTAAATAGTTTTGATCGCGAGGGTGCGAGATTGCTGAGTCCCTGTGGCTCACAGATACCATAACTCCAGATGCAGGTCCAGGTGATTCCGCTCCAGGTGACGAGTACGAGCTCAAGTGGGAGTTCAACGAGGACTCTCAGCGTTACTACGTTTCCTTTCCCGATGATCAGTAGTGGTGCCCAGTTGGGGGTGATTGGGACTGTTGTCGCATGTTGGGTTTTCTTCTATTTTGGCGCCGTAGTCGGGCCATGAGTGTTTTGGATGATATAATGTTATTTATGTACTTGATTGACGTGGCGAGTGTAAGCCAACTATGTTCTCCCCTTTATTATTCATATTACATGGGATGTTGTGAAGATTGCCTAACTTGCGACATATGGCTTCAATGCGATTATGTCTCTAAGTCGTGCCTCGACACGTGGGAGCTATAGTCGCATCGAGGGTGTTACAAGTTGGTAATTAGAGCCTTCCCCGACCTTAGGAGCCCCATTGCTTGATCGTTTTTAGCAGCCGAGTTGTGTCTAGAAAAATGTTTTGAGTCTTTAGGAATTATATATCGGAGAGTTTAGGAATTCTTTTTACTTCCCAGTCTCCTCATCGCTCTGGTAAGGCATCCTGACGTAGAGTTTTGACTCTTCTCTTCTCAAATTTCACTAAAAAAATTTTAGGATCACGCGAGTATCTTGGAATCGTTTCGATGGCTTATGATGAGAATACTGTCTTGGTGCCTCCTGTTAGGGGTTTAGTGGAAGTGTCCCGGGGAGTTGAGCTCTGAGGTGTTGTCATCATAATTTTATCGTTGCAATTCTGGAATACTTGAGTTATGTTCGCCGACATCGAAAATCTCTTTTATGCAGTTCGTTGGTGAGATAACCTCGACGCCACCCAGTACTGGGGCGGGAGTTCGGGAGTATCGCCATAACTTGTATAACGGATGCTTTTCGAAGGTTGAGGTAGATGGTTTCCGAAGTTTTCTTGGTTATGTGTTGAAGGATGGATACAGCTGGATGTAGGATTTGCTAGTTTGGGTGAGATATTATGCTTCCCCTGTATCCCCAACACCTGATTGCATAACCGGAAAGGTTCGGGAGTTTCATAGGTGGGAATTCTAGTAGCTCTAGTTCTTCTTCCACGGATATTGGTTTGAGATTGGGATTTCTTACCGATTATTCGTTCTTGATCCGTACCTTGTTGATTTATTTCTCTACCTTAATTCTACGTGGCTTCTCAATTTATGGATATGTGACCATTTGAAGAGGAATGCATTCGTTCATTTTGTTCGGATGTGAAGACTATATGTTGCAATTTTCATTCCGTTGGATTCAGCTTCAATATTTATCTATCAATGTGCTAATGGTGGTCAACCTCTTCAGGATGGCTCCTCCAACGCGCACGACTCCGAATCCTGATCCGCCACCGCCTCCACCTCCTCCATAGGCATGGCAAGCTGTGATGGCCGCAACCAATGCAAACACACAGCTGATCATGCAAATTCTCCAAGAGCGCAATCAAGGCAGTCAAGGGAATCAAGGCAGCAATCAGAGTCACTTTGCTACACTCAACCAGTTCCTTGCTAACGGGCCAAAGACTTTCAGCAATTGTGTTGAGGCAACCAATGCTGACGATTGGCTTGTGGATCTGTGTAAGCATTTCGAGTGCAGTAACGTCAGGCCTGAGGACTTTGTCAAGTTCGCTTCCTTCCAACTCAAAGATCAAGCTGCAGAATGGTTCCAGCAGTACAAGGACTCCAGAGGTGGACGTGTTATCACTTGGGATGATTTCCGTCGAGATTTCCGAGCTCATCATATTCCGCCGAGCATGGTTGAAAGCAAGCATGAGGAATTCCGCAATCTGAAGAAAGGCTCTTTGTCTGTCTATGACTACAACAAGTTGCTCCAGAAGCTCGCCCGCTTTGCCAAGCAGGACGTGCCTGATGAGAAGAGCATGATATATCAGTTCAGGGGTGGTCTCAGAGAAGAAATTCAGCTCGCTCTTGTTCTCTTCGAGCCCTTGAGATACGATGAGTTCTACAACATGGCGCTGAAGCTAGAGGCTGCTCAGTTGAGGTGTGATGCTTCCAAGAAGCGAGTCAGAGATGCTACTCCTTCTTCCTCTACTCAAGTGGCCAAGCAGCAGAAGTTTTGGCTTCCTCCTCCTCCGTTCCATCAGCCGTATCAGCAGAAGAGCAAAGGTGGCAGTGGTTCTTCCCACCCACCCAACCCTGACTTTCAGAACAAGACTTCGTCTCAAGCTCCAAGATCGAGTGCTCCGTACCACCATCCGCTTTCAGAGGTCACGTGTAACAAGTGCCAACAGAAGGGTCACTATGCCAACAAGTGTCTCAACCAGAGGCGTCTTCCTCCTCCTCCTCCTGTCAGATCGGCAAGTACAGCTGTGGTCAAGCATAACCCCAAGCATGCCAAGGTCAATTTGATGAATGCAGCTCAGGCAGAGGATTCTTCAGATGTCATCATGGGTAACCTTCCTGTTAATGATATTCCCGCAAAAGTACTTTTTGACTCTGGTGCATCGCATTCCTTCATGTCATTCCCATTTGCATCGGAGAACAATTTTAGTCCTAAGGCTTTACCTAGAGCTATGCAAGTTGTCTCTCCAGCTAAGCGTCTGAGTTCTAGTTTGATGGTTCCGGATATATCTATCTTGATGGGTGACTTCAAGTTTCTGGCTTCTCCAATGGTTCTTGGTAACTCAGATATTGATCTTATTCTCGGGATGGATTGGCTTTCTAAGCACAAGGCTCAGCTTGATTGTGCAGCCAGGCAGATTCAATTGACTCATTTGTCTGAGGATGTAATTGTCTTTGCCGCTCGGGATAATTCCATCCGTCTGTTTTCTCTCAATGAGAAGGGTGAATTGGATGCTATCTCTCTAATTCCAGTCGTTTGCGAATATCAAGACGTATTTCCAGAAGAGCTCCCAGGAATGCCTCCGCACCGGCCAGTTGAATTCGTTATTGAACTTGAGCCTGGCACGGAACCTGTGTGCAAACATCCTTACAAGCTCGGACCTGAAGAGTTGAAGGAGCTGAAGAAACAACTTGATGAGCAAGAAAGAATGGGTCTCATCCGGCCTAGTTCTTCTCCGTGGGGTTGTGGTGTTCTTTTTGTGAAGAAGAAGGATGGAACGGACCGACTTTGTGTTGATTACCGTCCAGTGAACAAGAAGACCATCAAGAACAAATACCCACTTCCCAACATCAATGAGCTGTTCGAACAACTCAAAGGTGCTCAAGTGTTCTCCAAGCTTGATCTCCGTATGGGTTATCACCAGATTCGCATTCGTGAAGAAGATATTCCCAAGACAGCATTCAGAACAAGCTTTGGTTCATATGAATACACCGTCATGTCTTTTGGCCTCGCCAACACTCCTCCGACGTTCTCTCGCATGATGAACTTCATCTTCAACGCCTACACCAATGACTTCGTTTTGGTCTATCTCGACGACATTCTGGTTTTCTCGAAGAACAAGGAAGATCATGCCAAGCACTTGCGTTTGGTTCTTGATAAGCTCAGAGAACATCAGTTCTATGCCAAGTTCTCCAAGTGTGAATTTTGGCTCGATGAGGTTCTTTATCTTGGTCATATCATCTCTGCCAAGGGCATTGCCGTGAATCCTGAGAAGGTGTCTGCGATTGTGAATTGGGAACCTCCTCAGAACGTGAAGCAACTCCGCAGTTTTCTCGGTCTCGCAAGCTATTGCCGAAGATTCGTTGAAAACTTTTCTAAGATCGCAAAGCCTCTCTCAAATCTTCTTCAGAAGCACATCAAGTACGTTTGGTCTCCGGAGTGTGATATTGCCTTCAACACTTTGAAAGAGAAGTTGATCACTGCTCCAGTTTTGACTCCGCCTGATGAATCCAAGCCGTACGAGGTCTTTTGTGATGCCTCTCTCCAAGGTCTTGGCGCAGTATTGATGCAAGAGAAGAAAGTTGTTGCTTATACATCTCGCCAGTTGAAGCCTAATGAGAAGAAATACCCCACTCATGATTTCGTCTTGGCGGCAGTTGTGCATGCTCTTTTGACTTGGAGACATCTTCTATTGGGAAGAAAAGTGGACATTTTCACTGATCACAAGAGTCTCAAGTACATCTTCACTCAGCCTAATCTCAACCTCAGGCAAACTCGATGGGTCAAAATGATTCAAGAGTATAATCCGAGTATTGAGTACACTCCAGGCAAGGCAAATTTGATTGCTCACGCTTTGAGCAGGAAAGCGTATTGCAACAGTCTGATTCTCAAGCCTTATCAACCTGAGCTTTGTGAAGCTTTCCGCAAACTTAATCTGCAAGTTGTTCCTCAAGGTTTCCTCGCCAACCTTCAAGTCTCTCCTACCTTAGAAGACCAGATTCGCCAAGCCCAGCTTCTTGATGCTATGGTGAAAAAGGTGAAGATTGGGATTGCCAAGAGTCAGTCCAAGTACAAGTGCTACCGCCTTCATGACAAGGACACTCTCTTCTTCGAGGATCGTATTGTTGTGCCCAAAGGTGACCTCCGTAAAGTGATCATGAACGAGGCTCACAATTCTCTCCTCTCCATCCACCCTGGGAGCACGAAGATGTATCAGGACCT